>NC_137086.1:66955057-67222616 GCF_951640355.1 Cnephaeus nilssonii | reverse complement strand
GTTTTTTTCCAGGGAAACTCTACTCACACATATAACCTTTCTATTTCAAATGAAATTATGTAGAAGAATTAAATCTTTAAAGAATTCCTGGTGTTGTATATCTAGTCTGCTGATTTCACAAGTTTCAGAAAAAATCAATTGGACTAACTCAAGTCTGCTTTGAGTTCTCTGGGAACTGCAAAATAGAGATGCTGTCCAGGCTGGCTTGGTAACCCATACATGCTGAGCAGTCCGGACACAGCTAAAGGTGCTGTCCAATAACTTAAGAGTTTGGGTGGATATTTTACAGCCCTTTCGGACCTCTCTTCCTACGTGAAAAAAGGCATACAGCATTCATTATGTTAATGGGGAATGAGAGACTCTCATAAAGCACTTGGTTCACACTGGGTACCTGTGAGAAGAGAATATTTTTAAGTATCTGTAGGTGGTTCACTAACACAGGTAATTGAGTTTCAGCATATTTCTCCTTTGAGCCTTTCCACGGGTGTTCTGTCACACCATTAAACAAGGTGGGAAGTAAGAAGTGAAACCTTTTAAGGAAGTATTGCCTTCCTTAGTTTGATCCTTCAAAAATGTACTTTGTTAACTTGCTTAAATGCTCCCTTTTATAGCATTTTTTTTAACTCAAAAGGAAGCAAACCCCATTTTTAGAGACATAGCAAAGGTGTTAACACTCCCACTTAAAGTAAGTGACAGAGACATTCCACAAAAGAGCGGAGGACTAGTTCCAGGCAGTGCGCACAGTGCTGACAGAGCCCCTCCGTGTGCATTAGGAGGACAAATAGCTCTCTTGGTAATTCTAAACATGTGTAAGTTATAACCTTTTCTCCTGAAAGGGATTTTCTGCCCTCTCTTTATTGTAATCATATGCCTTTCAGTGCAGGCTTACTTCACCTTCATCTACAGTAAGAATAGCTGGTGCTAAGGGATGCATTTAAAATTAGGGATTTCTTTCTCTTACTTTTTCTGATTTAATAAATTTGTACATGTTCTTCCTTAAAAAAGAAGAGAGGAGAGGAGAGGAGAGGAGAGGAGAGGAGAGGAGAGGAGAGGAGAGGAGAGGAGAGGAGAGGAGAAGGGAGGGGAGGGGAGGGGAGGGGAGGGGAGGGAGGGGAGGGGAGGGGAGGGGAGGGGAGGAAATGAATTTTTTTCTTTGGCCCGAAAGGTTTGGAAAGAGATATTTTAATAAATGTATGGCAAAGTATTCCATGTAATCCCACAGTATGGCAAAGAAGTATTTTAACTAAATCCAGCCTTTCATTTCTTTATTAACACATTTATTAAGGTGCCATTCAATCATTCAATACTTATAGAGTTCTAATAGTGAAGATAGAGTAAGAAACAAAACAGTCAATAATCTCTGCACTCAGGTACTCAAATTGAGGGGAAGACAGACAACGCGAAACAAATACAGAAGCAATGGAGCACATTTGAGGGTGAAAATATTCTGGAAAATAAAGCAAGGAGAGGGAGAGAAAGTGTTTGGGGAATGGAATGGTACTTGGGCAATGAGTGCGTGTTACTTTTAACAAAGGCACAATAGGATGACACTGGGGCCAGTCCTTGCAAGGAGCATCTTATATGCCTTATCTAATTTAGACCTCCCAAAACCTGGAAAGGTTTTATTTTACCTCATTTTGGGGGTTATGAGGTTCAGAGAGGTTTGGTGACTTGCTCAAGGTCACAAAGCTAAGATATAAAGGCATCAAAAGTGTACATCCATGTTGTTAACTAGGTAGCCTTCTTGTTATTGCAGTAGGCATGATTTCATATTTAGCAAGTCCTTGTTAATTGCCAGATGATATGTTGTGTGTGTGTCTAAGAATTTAAGATAGATACTGGAAATATCAGGGGATCATTTAGTAAAGTGTATGATTATCTAACCACAATGCTGTACACCTGAAACTAATACAGAATAATACTGACTATAGACTGCAATTAAGAAATAACATTTAAGAAAGATACAACTAGAAATCCACTCTGATCTATTAAGAAAATAATGAGATAGTTCAATAATATTTTAATAAAAAAATAAATTAGCCCAATTTGGCTTTCTTAATTGCTACAAGAAATGCTATCAAAGGCATCATCACTACTGTTATCTTTGCCAATGAGGCATTAAGTAATCAAACAAGGAGCACACACACTACTTTCAGGACCTCAGGGTGCAGAAAAGCATCCGGATTCCTCCCTCTGAAACAGGGGGTTACAGCCAGGATGTCTGTGCCAGGGAGGCGGAGCCCACAGAGGCACCTGCTGGAGATGAGCGCACGGAGGAAACAGCTCAGGGGCCACTGCATTACCTTTTGTGTGTGAGGAACGTTCACATAAATTTCATTGCCAAATAGTTCTCAAAAAGTTAAGTCGCGATGGGTGAATACCAATTTCGTGTGACTTGGTTTGGGGAGCCCTATCCTACATTCCATATGCTGAAAATCACACTTTCCTGAAGACTACAGCAGAGAAACAGTGCACTTTGGGATTCTTGGAACAGCAACATCCAATTTCTATGCCAACCAAGTTTTCCTTAACACTTGAACTTGCCTCTATCACTGTGATTATTCCCTGTGTATTTACTCTCAATTAGATTATGACAGGCATTCATTTATTCTTTAATCCATGTATTTTTGATTGTTTGCTTTTTTTTAAGGAACATAAACTAAAAGTCAGAGTGTGCATTCCAAATGCCACTTAAGTGTCTTGAAGCAGATGTTGGAGTAAGATATAGATGTGGGTAGTTGGCTCAATTGCATATGGCCTGGTGTCTGGGTTTGTGATACTCAGTGAGTCTTCTGAAAGCTAACTATGCTTCAGTCCCTGTGTTTAGAGAGCATCTGTTCTGGGTTCTCTGAGGGGATGGCAGTGACCACCAGCACAGGCTGAGGTGCTTTGGATCTGCGGTGGCTTCTTAAGTCACTTCCACAAGATATGGCTGGAAGCACCTGGCAACAGGGAGTGACGGAGGTGAAGGGACCCAATCAGCCATGCTCCAATTGAGACATGATTGACAAAGGCATGAAATTCTGGAAACAATCTATGTAAAATGGAACTATGACAGTGAAAATGTTGAGCAGCACTTTCATGTAAATATATAAGCTTGAAAATGATTTTACTTTTTAAGAGGGAAGAAAACCATTTTCGATTTGTTAAAAAGTCAAATACAAAAACAATATATTTTTATATTAAGTAAACAAAACAAAAGTAAAATTGCTTTAATTTTATTCAGAGAGGAGGTGTATTGAATTCCAGTTAGACCGAAATATTTAAAGCATTAGCATTATGGGTCTTGCAACTCTACTTCTGCATGTTCCATAAGATAGAAATAAATTAAAATTGCTATGAGATCAAGGGTAAGTTAGTAAAAGAATGCCTTTTAGTTGAAAAGTTAAATAAGCTTAATTAATTTTCACCTGGAGAAATGTTATTTTTTAAATTCAAGGTTAAAACTATTTTCACATTAATTTTTACTTCTGTATAATTTTAAACCTCATTTAAATATAGTCTCTTTACTAGGTAGTCTTAAGTCCTCATCTATTTCCTTTTTATTTATGTTTTATTAAATGGAATCAAATATTTGAAATCTTCCAAATTTGCTTTTCCTGTAGAATGTGCGATTCCGTTCATTGTTGGAATGAGGAATGCATTCTGATATTGATTATGCTATATCAGATTTTAGACTTCCCTATAAATGTGTGAAGGCTGTGAACACCAGCAATTCCCAGTGGTTTAGCAGAATCAGTCCTCCTCTGGCCACATAATTGCTAAACTGTGCGTGTCGCATGGCTCCAGGACATTCTGTCCCCTTTCCAGCAGGTGATCAAGGAAAACTTGCCGGGGATGGTGGTGTTTGTGCGTCCTTTAAGTTAGGAACTCAAAGGTCAAGAGTTGCCAAAAGCATTTCCACTGAGTAACTGCGTCTTTTCCCAAGCTCTGCAGTGTGCCTCCCCAGTGATCCTTACCATTTGTTTCTAAATGCATGTATGTAGTTTCTAAGCCAAAGCCAACTTTTCTACCCAAGCCTTATTATAATCAATCACAGTGATTGGGTATATAATACATGTTTATTATAAGCCTATATACCACATTTACAGAGTAGTATTTTTCATAATTATTTTAAAACATTTAAAAAAATAAATGTTTCCCCAACGATTCAAATTCTAGTACAAGCAATAATTAAATATTAGGTGTACAATAGTGTATAGTGTGATCGAAGAGCCCTTTTTTTTTCCTAGTGGGATAAAACTCGCGTTTCTTAGTGAGAGTGGTTTGTCGGATTTTGGTGCTAACTTAGCAGTAAAGGTCCTATTAATACCTTGTGAGTAAAGCCAGACTTGAGCTGCTAGATCCACTCAGTGTGCTGTTCAGCAGTCTGCCCTGTGTTTCCTATGAGTCATACTCCTGAGCTGTTGCCATTGGCTGTTGTACTGCTTTAAGTGCTACTGAAAGATTAATCTTCAGTTTTGACAGTTAAGACAGTTGCAGCAATTAATTACTAGGGAATAATTCTCCGTCCCAAAAATCTAGAAGATGAAAACATGTTCATAAATATGCTCCAACACTAACTGTTTTCCTCAAAGTATAACCTAAGACGTATCTGCAATGACAAGTCCTAAAACTCACAAGTTGCGTTTGTCTTTAAGTGAAGAATGGAGAAATGGGGGCAACGTGGTTTTCCCCAAGTGAGATGTGAAAACATATTGGATGCTCACATTTGACCAAAATCCCCAATAGTGCACATGTAAACTTCACTACAACCTTGGATAAAGTCTTTTCTCCTTCTCCTTTGCTTAATTGTGGTGATATCATTTCAAGGACTGTAGTTTATGCGTGTAAAAGCTGAAAGAACAAAAGAAAACAATGAGGAACATGACATGACACTACTAGCACATTCAAGATACAGACAAAGACTCCACGCAGCAGATCATGCAGCATCTGAAACAAATGAAAGAAAAACAGATTGTCATCAAATTTCCATTCCTTTTTCAAAAGTTCGATACATATTTCTTTGGGGAATAGTTTGCAAATGATATATAGAATATGTGAAATACAATTGTAAACAGACATGCAATTTACATAGGTTACAATCTGTTCCATGATCTTTGTTCATTCTTAACAAAAAGGCAGGGCAACAACCACTTGGAACAGAATTGCCAAAATAAATCTGAGATTGAATTATTAGAACTGACATTATTAATATTTTTTAATATTCCATGGCTTTCTTGTGATTCTTCGCATGCCACATCTCTAACAAACTCTGGTGCCTTAATCATTTTAAGACTTGCTGTGTTCTCACTAGCTGCTAGCTGGTATGCCTGCGCACAGCATTCCTGCATGGCAATGCATATGCCTGGTAAAAAAGAAAACCACGGTCAGAAAACCGTATGTCCAAAGTATTAACTGCTGTCTGCAGTGTTTCCTTCACTCTCGTTCGCTGGACACATGTTGCCCTGGGGTCTGAAACTGAGCTAGCCTGGGCCTTTTGTAGCTCTCCGGTCTCATTCTTTGACCACAGGCAGGGCGCAGTGGGGGGGAGGGGCGGGGGCAGAAAGGGCAGGAGGGGGTGGTGGATGAGCAGTGCCCGAAGAGGAGAGCTCTCCGTGGGCCGCTTGTTGTCAGAGCGTGGGAAAACGGAATGCCGTTGCCCCAACGTGCTTCCTTCCACCCCAGCTCACCCACACGCCGGCGCCCGGCCACCAGTCACTGACCGCGGCCCTGCGGCGCTTTCTTTCCCCCTTTGAGGTCGCACATGCGCCAGCGTGCTGACTGACACCCCATTTCCAAGCTGATCGCACCACATTGTCCGGCACCAGCCAGGCAGAAAGCGCAGCGGGCTGCGCGCAGGCCGGCCCGGGGCAGGCAGCATTTCTTTCTAGGTGGTCAGCGTGCACCTCGGGCTCTGACAATCGTCATTGTCTCTGTATCTGGCTACAGAATCGCTGGAGTAGAAAAGCAGGGTGCGGTGCTTGCAGGGGAATGAAAAGGCACAGGATCAGATATATATTTTTATCATGCGTCGGGCTCCTACAGCGCTGAGCCTGGAGGGAGACCCTAGCGCACGGAGCTCAATTTATCAGCCCTTCTCCGTGCGCGCCGCGTGAGATCCCAAGTCACCCGTTTTCATGAAGTTATTCAAAGGTACACTTTGGATAAGCCACATGCTGATCTTACTTAAACGAGGAGGCTTTTCTAGAAGAATGAGAGATTGCAGCTGGTAGCTACGTAGTTTACTATTTTTGAACGGCTCTTGAGTGTATGGGTTTTAATTCATCCCAAATTGGACTTGGACTGTGTGCACGGGGGCCTGCTGCGGGCGCTCAGGGATGCGCTTGGCTACAATTGCGGGGTAGATGGATGTTGAAGAGGCAGCGTCGGCGTTGCTAAAATCTTCACAGCCCTTCAGAGTGAAAATGCTGACGGCCGCTACCTCCGCAGGCACGATGCGGCCAGCGCCCGTCCCACCCGCTACTTTCTGAGAACAGAATGGGCAATTAGTGCTGCTCAGGCTGGGAGCCTGGGACTCACAGCGCCCCTTTACACCGAGAATGCTGATTTTCAGGGGCTCCTAATCAAGCGAGGAAAATGCTGTAGATAAAATTGGTCCCCGCTTTCCTGCAATGGGCAATCTCATTATTATTTAAGAAAATTTGAAGGAAAGTCAAATAATCAAGGCTATTTCCAGGCTAAAAATATATAGTGAGTGGACATCTAAACTCCCTGGATTTCTGGCTGATTACCTGCATTCATTTTCTTTCCCACTTTGTGTTCAAAAGCACAACTTTTTGTGTACTGTTTGAATCTCACAACTTAGGAAAAAGTCTTTGTTGCTTCAAGTTATTCGACCGTGTTGGGGTGAAATGCTCTGCCTCCGGGCCGGCCCCCGGGGCTGGAGTTTGCCCAGCGGCCGTTGGCTGCGTCAGGGCCAGAGCTCCTTCCTGGTGCTGGGGTCACGTTGTGCGGTGTTTCCTTATCAATACTTCGCTAAGGCAAGGCACACTTCCTTGAGCTCTCACCACCCGCACTGCCGAGGACCAGCAGAGTGTTTTCTGGCCTGATGACGAGTTTAATCCCCTCCCAGGAGCCGTCTGGGGATGTGAGCACATGGACATCACTGCACAGACATGAGCCAGCTGCCTTGGTATATGCGCTGGATTTGGGCCAGACACAGAAAGTCTACCAAAGCCAGTGCACAGCACACACACTTGGCCACAAAGCGTTCACCGTACATCTCATCTTGCTCAAACCTCCGATAAGTAAAGCCTGAGTAGGTCCCAATAATAATATGTACAATGTGCGCATGAACACGTGCCATGACTGAGTTTGTTGAACTACAAAACCTTTACTAATATTTAGAGCATTATCTGAAAAACCATTTCTTTTCTTTCTTTCTTTGCATTTTTTTTAAATTATGGGTCCTTTCCAGAACCAAGCCCTGGGCCCTGCAGCATCTCTGCCTGCTCACAAGGACTCCCTGCTTCAGTGTTTCTCATTCATTCATTCATTCATTCATTCACTCATTCATTCATTTATTCAGCCCTGCCACAAACACCAATTGCGTGCCTGCTCTGTTTAGAGTCTTGCATTGCATTTTATTTTAAAAAGAGACTTAAGTATATTAATATTTGTTTCCTTTTTTCCTCCCAACTGCATGTTATGCCCGTTTTCTTCCTCTGCTCCTTACTCAACACGACAAAGCCAATCTTGCCCCAAACCCATGGTTTAGTACTGCTAGCTTCTCTACCTTCTGCCAGATACTAGTTGCTCTAAGTGCTTCCCAATTTAAAGTGTATATGTGCTAGTTAGCCTAGTTAAATTCATGTAGTGAAAATCAACCACAATAAAATCTATTTTGCATAGCAACTTGTTTACCTAGAAAGAAATAGCTTCTTCCACCTCCCTTTACCTCTCTTAGTTTCTTGGTTTCAACGTCTTACCTCTTATAAAAATAAAAATAAAGTTTTGCAGTGCAGTAGCTCCTCTGTAGAGCCATGTCACTGTGTCTTACAAAGGGGAGTTATGGGTTTAATTCTACTCTCTTTTAACTTCTCAGCCAGTGCAAAATCTGATCAAGTTATTCTGAAGACTGTTTTCTTTAATGATATATTTTGCTTCTAACTAAGTTGCTTTACTTAGCAATTTGTATTGCAACTGAAGCGCTGATTTGATATTTTTCAGTGTGAGACTATAAGTAGATCATCCAGTGTCTAAACCGTCTCCCTGCATCACAGCATTTTATCAGAAATGAGTACTTGTCAGTCATATATCTTTAGTGAAACACTTAGTTTAAACTTCATGAAATATTTGAACTAGAAAGAGAAGGTGGCTTGCACAGGGGCCTGCATGAACGGAGCAGGAGCCTCACCTCCGCTGTGACTGCAGAACGGGGCAGAATTAGCGCTCACAACCTCCAGCAGGCCCAGGCCCCCTGTCACAGTGTGCATAAGAAAGAAAACACACAGGCAGGCCAATCCCACAGCCAAATCCTGTAAGGAAAACATCACTTAAGAAGAAAACAGGTAGGAAGCGGTGCAAAGGAAAGAAGCAGGCAACGTCTTAATGACGCTGCGTGAGATGAAGCTTCACTAAGTCACTGTAAGTAGCACTCAAATGTCAGGTTGAGGTCTTTACGCTCGTCCATCCTGGAGTGCAGGCTGATCAGGTAGCTGATAAGCACTCTTTTTCATTTATTTCAAAATATTTACATTTAAGAATTCTGCTTCAGGTGTCAATAACTGGGCTGTCAAACTCTAACGGAGGGAAATTTTAAAACGGAAGCCAAGAAAGAGAAGGCTTGTCTCTCTGTGGCCAGTAAAGGGAGGCAGGGCACCCCCTCAGCCCTAGTAAAGCATGCTCTTTTCCTTGCCTCTGTGATCACAAGCACGTGTCCTGGACTCTGGCCACATAGTTAGCCACTTCTCCAAAGGCAACCGGAAAGGAAGGTCCCACGCCCCGTGCCTTGAGCGCTGCTGCTGGAGCTCCTGACCTGACTGAAAGGGGGAGGGCAGGGAAACGGAGAACGGAGACACCAGGCTCCTGGTTCCTCTGTCACATTTTGCCAGGCGAGAGGCCGTTAGAGCTTGTATTAACAGTAGCTTCAGAAAGAGAAATGATTCAACCCATTCATACTTCAACATAAGCATCCCTACAGTGAAATTTATTTTAGTAATTTGAAAAATATTTTACACATTGAAGCTATTCTCAAAGTGTAGGAAGAGAAAAAATAACATTGGGATGTTTACTCAGTATTGAATATTATTAAGAAAACATTAGCCTGGTACAGAATTCCCTGGGATAAAAGTGGAAGGAGTTAACTGATTCTATAAACAACAGAACATATTTAATATGATTAGTTTACATGAGTAAACTATTTTGCCCAAATCTATCAAAGTGTTCATTTAGTCAGCAGCACATAGTCCTGAGAAACAAAGCCGTTGTGGATAATGGTGATTTCCAGGATAATCTCCAGTTCTCTTCTTCCATGACCCATGTACCCTGTGTGCATGCCACATCATGGAGCATGCGGATGGACATGCCTCTTCCTGTTTAGCTGTTGGTGGAACTATCTACCACGCCTATCAATTCAATGCCCAACATGCCTTTTCTAGGCATGCATATGTATGCATGTTTGAATTCCCACTCTTTGTTAGATGACATTGTATAAATTATATTAGAAGTGCCTTTGTCAATTACTGAAAATACCATTTTTAAATGAAAATTTATAAAGTACATTTTCACATTAAAATGGTAACATGTGGGTCAAGGTACATCTGAATTACAAGTTTAGCTTTCCTATTATTGAGTGTTTGACCTGAAGTTGTGTTTGTTTTCTTAACTTGAAAATTGTAATACTTCCTTTTTATATGTTAGACTCAAGTGGCATTTTCTTGCAAGGGAATGTTTGAAGTTGTGTGGGTGATATGTAATGAAGCATTATCCTTGGATGCCACGCATTTTGGTGTGAAGTAAGGCCATCATCTTCAACTTGCTTTAAAAATAGGGCTTTTTCTAGTGAACCATATCTCTATCCCTTTTAAAAGCTAATGCCTGGTGCTTTAGGAATCTGAAGAGTTCAGTTTAGGCTTCCATTTTCTCATGGTGGTCTTAAAGGAAGAGACTACACCAAGATTTTTTTTTTCCTTTCTTATTTTATAACTAGAGACCTGGTGCACAAAATTTGTGCACTGGAGAGGGGTCCCTCAGCCCAGCCTGCACCCTCTCACAGTTCAGGGCCCCTTGCTCCTTACCACCCACCTGCTCACTTGCTCTGCTCGCTGCTACTTAGAGCTGCCGCTGCCTCGGAGGTTGGGAGAGGCTCCCGCCACCGCTGCTGAGCTCGCCAGCGGTGAGCCCAGCTTCTGGCTGAGTGGTGCTGCCCCTGTGGGAGCACACTGACCACCAGGGGGCAGCTCCGGCATTGAGAGTCTGCCCCCTGGTGGTCAGTGTGCGTCATAGCTAACTGCCATTCTGCAGGTCGGTTGATTTGCATATTAGGTTTTTTTTCTATATCATTTTGGAAATTTACTTCTCCCTTTTCAAAATCACTAGTGAATAGTACTAAAAAAGATGTTTTGGTTTAACCTATTTCTAATTTCTTCCTATTGGAATCTAGTGCAGATTATTATTTTCTTGAAAACCTGAAGCATTGATTTGCCAATTATTACTTACTGCATTTCTAGAAGTGTAATTTTAAAAATACTTTGCTACCTTCTCAAGTGAACTAGAAAGCTGAAATATCTAACACGAATTACATTCAAACTTTCTAAAATATGAAATATTTCTTTTATGTTTGTTTACACATTTTGTGTGCTTATATTTAATTTTAACTGTAATCTAGAATTCTGAGTAACACATATTCTGCAACATATTTTTAAATAAGATCTTTATTCATTGGGTAAGACAGCATATCTTCTTTTAGTGTAAGAAAGAATGTAAATTATCTACAGATGACTTCTGTTATAGGTTATAAGCAAAAATACCATAGAGCAACATTTACTTTAAAGAACAAAAGACAACCAACTTTTACCCGTTCCAGTATAATAAACAGTTACATTTCTCAGTTTAAATATTTGGGAAGGAGATCTATAACATGTGTTCTTTGTTCAAAATTCCAAACAAGTGGTAGTTTTGTTGAAATGTTTGTTTACCATTATTCTATAAAATCTCTGTTCCAAAAAGCAGCCGACATATAACATGCTGTATTAAAATATAATAAAATAGCACCCAGAATATTTTATTAAAAGTAGCATTAAAACAATATTTTTGATGCCAAAGAATTGTCGTCTTGGATGTTAGTTTAATAAAAATAATTGGCATCAATGGGTTAATTGTTTCTAGAACACTTATAAGTAAATATTATTAGCAAAGTATTTTAATTACTGTACTTCATGTGGCCTAAATGTAAGCATTTATTAATACAAACCAGACTCTCATTACAAATTTGCACAGAAAATGATAAAATATTATGTATGAAATGAAGCATTAGCATGGACCATTAAGTCCTCTATTTTCATTTAATTAAATTTGTCAGTAGTACCCTCTTTAACTGAAAACCAGTCATAACACAAAATTAAATAATAATTAAAGAAACAACTATTGAAAGAGTTGCTTGGAAACTAAGGTGCCATTTAACCAAAACATAGCAATTTCATGTAAATTGCAGACCATGTAGACACAGTTCTGAAATTATGCATCCTGAGGCCCCGTATAGGATTGATTTAGCAGGTATTTTCAGCATTGCAGATTAGATATCCTAGCTGAATTACAAGTCTATAATTCAGAAAAGTGGGAAATTGTTCAAAGTTTCTGTAAACTCCCATATGCCATTGTAGGGCAATAAAAGTTCTACATAAGAATTCAGTTTATTGCTACATAATCAATGGTTTGGGCCACATAATGTATGTATCAACAGATGGGGACTGTGAGTGTCAGTCTTTTTAGTATTCCTGGTAAGCCTCTATGCACGTTGTGTATGTGAGGATGTAACTAAAACTAGGACTAGATTAAGTGGACTTCACTATTCCAGTATATACGATGCAGGATGCATCCTTAGTCTTTCTTGATAAAACTATGACATTACTCTTTCAAATATAATGTTTATTGATTATTGCCAAAAATCATTTAATTTAAGATTTAGTTTAATTTATCAAAAAGTCTAGTTTCCTTGAGTGAATGTGTGCACATGTGCCTGTATTTGTTGTGTGCAGGTGCATGTAGGCATCTATTAAACTAGCTGTCCTTCTGAGAGTTCTCCAACCTTTACAAATGCTTTTTCACTCCACCTAGACACGTTCCATGTTACACAGCCAGCAGGGGGAGGTAAGATTTAAGAAAACAGCAAATTGAACTTAATGGAAGCAACTACTTTAGGAGACAAATAAACAAACAAATAAAAAGACTTGTCAGTGAAGAGAATGGAGAGGTCTCTAAAGTATTTGGGATATATTTAGCATCTTAGATATGATGCTGGCTGCAATTAGCATTTTCATAAACATTGGACAATTTAAGGGTCTACATTTTAAATATTGTACACGGACAAATTCTAGTCATTAGAAACCATTTGTGATATTTTCCAATATGTAAACTATAACTGAAGTTATGTATGCAATTCTGTGAGTAAACTTAAAAAATATGAAGTAAAGCACTCAGACAAATATCCTCATGAGCTTGGAGAAAATGTTAATTTTGTTTAAAAATTTTACAGGATCATATCTGCTTGAATAATTGACTTCTCGTATGCAGTGATTAATAAAATATAACCAAAAAAATGATTCTAATTTTTAAAAAGACAAATTACATTTCTGCCTTTGTATGCAGGTGGTCAATTAAATGTGTGGATAAGTTGGATGTGATGTGTGTTCTTGAAAGAGACTTATGTTTCCTGGAAAGTGATCAAGTTTAGAATTTGGAATAAAGTAATACAATTTTCATATCTACAAACCTAATTTTTATAAACTCAGTTTAGCCAGGATGAGGGTTAACTCTGCTTGCCTAGTACTTGTAACTTTGGCAAGTGCAAACAGCAAATGTGTCTGTAGTTAACATGAAGAAATAGATTCCTTAGATAAAAATGCAGATTGATGAGGAAAACATATTGACTTACATTAAAATTGTCACCAAGGAAAATAGAAAATTAAAACCATATCTTACATTTGTAAGTTGATATCTCACTGAAAAATACTTCACATATTTTATTTTATCTAATCCTTAACACTTTTAAAAGGAACACATTATACCCATTTTACAGATTAAAGAGGGTAGCATATTTTAAATGATACTTTAAAATGAACCTTGGTTTCACAAATTATAAAAAGTTTCTTATTCTAAAAAGATGATACTTAATTGATTTGTGTGTGTGTGTGTGTGTGTGTGTGTTTACTAGTCTCTCTACTTTTATTTTACTTTTTAAAAATTTATCTTTATTATTGAAATTATTGCATATGCCCCCCCCCTGTTTTTTCACATTGACCCCCTCCACCCTGCATCCGCTCCTCCCAGGCCTTCACCACACTATTATCTGTGTCCACGGGCTCTGCATGTATGCATATAAATTCCCTGTTAATCTCTCCCTACCTATACCCACCCCAGCCTTTCCTCTGAGATTCCTTGGTCTGTTCCATGCTTCTATGTCTCAGGATCTATTTTGTTCATCGGTTTATTTTGTTCATTAGATTCCACATATGAGTGACATCATATGATACTTACCTTCAACTGATTGGCTTATTTCACTTAGCATAATATTCTCCAGATCCATTCATGCTGTCTCAAAGGGTGAGAGACCTTTCTTTTTCACAGCAGCATAGTATTCCATTGTATTAATGTACCACAGCGTTTTTATCCACACATCTGCTGATGGGCACTTAGCCTGTTTCCCCATCTTACCTATTGTGAATTGTGCTGCTGTGAACATAGGGGTGCATGTATCCTTTCTGATTGGTGTTTCTGTTTTCTTGGGATATAGTCCTAGAAGTGGGATCACTGGAACAAATGGGAGTTCCATTTTTAGTTTTTTGAGGAAACTCCATACTGTTTTCCATAGTAGCCGCACCAGTCTGCATTCCCACCAGCAGTGCACAAGGATTCCCTTTTCTCCACACCCTCACCAGCACTTGTCGTTTGTTAGTTTGATGATAGCCAATCTGACAGGTGTGAGGTGATAGCTCGTTGTCATTTTAATTTGCATCTCTCTGATGATCAGTGACTTTGAGCATTTTTTCATGTGTCTCTTGGCCATCTGCATGTCCACTTTGGAGAAGTGTCTATTTAGGTAATCTGCCCATTTTTTATTTAGATTTAGATTTTTTGTCTTCCTTTTGTTAAGTTATATGAGTTCCTTATATAGTTTGGAAATTAACCCCTTTATCAGTTTTAAACTTAACATGTAAGACTGAAAATTTTAGTTTTCTCCATTGATTCAACTCCTTTCTTAGGATAACTCAAAATTGTCAGTATGTATAAATGTACCCTTTCATATTTTTGTTTTCTCGTTGCACAAGAATCCAATTAGAACAAATTAGAATTCAGGTTAAAGCAATTTAAAACATTTTTTAAAATTCAGATACACACACAAACCATAGCACAAACACACCCTAGCCACGTACATATCACTGAAGCGCTAATGCAACTATATTGTATATTCCAGTATTCCAGTTTTATTCTCTCTAGAGCCAATACATAACACCTAACTCAGATTTCAAAATAGTTTTTAGAAGCAATAATTGGAAACCTCGAAGTTGAAGGATTTAGAACTATTGTAGACGTTAGTCCTCTTGTGCACACAATGTGCTGTGAAGACACTGTGAGCCACTTTGGGTGTTTCAGTTTCGGAATCCAATGTCAAGTTCATACAGAAGAGAATGCTGCAAAGACTGTGGCTAAAACAGCTGGTTCTTACTAAAATATTTCATTTATTTAAACACCTGAATACTTTATAATACATAAATTAACTGAGATTCATAGCATTTAATGTGGGGATTTGAATTATTTCTGGGTTTTATATATACTGATTTTGTTCTTCTGTAATACCAATGTATTCGCTTCTATATTAATGTACAACAGTTTATTTATTTTTGTTTTTCCAGACTCTTTCTTCATTTTAAACATATTCCAACAACTCTTGAATAAATGCTACAACCAATCTTAAAAACTGGAGTGAAAAAATATGATATGCCATTAAAATTTCAAGATTTTTTAATCTATGAATAGGACATTGTTTTGTCAATATGGCTCTATCCCAATGATCTTGCAAGAACAGGGCATGTGCCATTGGGTTGCAGGTTACCAGAGCATGTAAGGCAGTCGTATCAATATTTTGTGTATTGACCTCAATGAGCAAGGCACTCTCTCCGGCTTTGGTATTTAGAATATGAATTAAAAAGACTTTGAATTAAAGTTTAGAGTCAGAGTGGTGGATCAATAACCACGCGTTGAGTAAAGAAATTATTATTCTGGTAGAGTAGTCCAGATTATGATAAAAAATCTCAATAGCTTAAGGAAACATGCTAATTTTTAGTTCAGCTAAAATCCAACATAGTTCGCTATTAGATAGGGAAGGAAAGTGCTCTGCTCCATCAAGTCACTCAGGAACCTAGATTGAGGGGGGCTCTGCTATCTGACCCTGTTGACATCTACACACAGGAACCTGCTGAGACAAGGGAAGTAAGAACAGAGAATTACGCTTTCCCTTTAACATGCTTTGTCCAGAAGTGACACATGACATTTCTCCCATAAATCATTGACCAAAGATAATTATAATACCACACCCCACTCCAAGAAAGTAGAAAAACGTAACTTCCAGGTGCCTAGAAAGAGAAAATAGGATAGGTTGGTGAATCTGTAATGTCTCCCACAGAAACCAATAACAAACAAGTATTAAAGGTACTGATATTTTGAAAAAGTGTGAAAGATAAAAAAAAGTATAGGCTCTCTCTTATAACCAATCATTAAACTACAATTTTAAATATATCTCTCACAAACAATTGAATAATTAATTGAAGACTATAAAAATTTATAGTAAAGAAATAATTAGTGTTCTTCCTCGTCATAGGTCCTCAATAATTCTGGTGTCTCTCAAAACTTCCATATGTGTACGATATTGTTATTCATGGCCATGGCTTGTCCTCAGTGTTCCTATTTTTAACTAAATTAAACCACCATCATATGATACAGGTTTAGTCTACCTACACTTGTGTAACCCTAGAGTCATGTGAAATCATTACATCACTTAATCCCTGAGTGCTTTCAACAGATTTTGACCCTGGTGTGCATCCTTCTTTTAAATGGCCTCCTGCCTCTGAAGACTAAAGCCTTGTTAGTGTCAGGTATACATTAGGATCTCTCAGTATATAATCCTCACTTAGTGTGTGAATGCTGGTATCTAAGGGGTATCTAAAATAGACTCATCTATCCCCTATTAGAACCATCTGCATACTTAAGTGGAACTGAAAAAAACATGTAAGATACCATTTGTAGCCATTGACATCGAATGTTAGAGGAAAAGGGATGCTAGAAAAGGTAAAGCACTAACCAGATTTAAAAATAAAAGATAATGTACATTGAACTACTAGTATAATCCAGAAGCAGTGTGTGGAAAATATAAAATTATGGACAGGAAATAAAAGAAAATTCTGAGTGAAAATATATAGGGTCCCAAAGCTCTTGCTTATAAATCTAAAACCCAAAAGAAATGTTTTATTTTGCCTTGTTTAGTTTCTCTGTGAATTTGGCAATAAACCCAACAGGCAGCAGAGCCCCACCTGAAGTCATAGGAACTTTTAACTTGTTATTTTATCTCACTTAATGTGAGCAGCCATACCTTTCATTACATAAATGGTAATAAAAATTTAACTGGATATTATCTCAGATCCTACTGGGATCTATGAAGTATAGAATATGCTCAGCTAATGCTCAACTCTGAAACACTCAGAATTCAAAACATCTGGCCCCAAGAGTTTTCAATAAGGAATTTTGAAACTCTAGACAAAAGCCCATTTTTGGTGAAAATAAAGATGTCTGGGTTTGAATTCTGGGTATACCGATAGCTGCCCACTATTTAATTGCAAACCCCCCACACACACACACCGCCCCAATTCCTTCATTTGGAATGTCAGAAGTGAGTGTGGACTCACAGACTCCAGGGCTGTTTTCTGCTTCTAGTGCTCTCTGACTTCACTACTTTCCACTTTATATCATTTAAACTCTCCACAGCTACTGACTTCTAATACCACAATCAGTCTTTTAGGAGACAGAGATAGTTCTGAGCTCCTCTCTACCACACAACGTCATGCACGTCAAATACAGTGTGATGAATCTAGTTAGGAGATTTTTCTTAATCCCAAAAGGTGTCCACACAAAAATATTTAAAGCAATTGAAAATTGATTTAGACATAAATTGGAGAGACGAACTTTAAGTTTGTATTTCCAAATTAGCTTATAGTTCCTCTAAATCATTTGGTTTTTATTTTGGCTTTTAAATATACTACATAAAACCTTTTAGACCTCTACAAGAATTGTGGTTTAGACTAAAAGAAACATTTTATGATGCTGTCTGTGTAATATGGAAAAGGATACTTTATTACAGATGTTGTGGTTGTGTCCCAAATTCCCAAATCAATGTCATTTTTGTTAGAAGTGGTTGACATTATTAACACAATAAAATGAGTAATTTGATTATTCCCTGTAATATCATTGTGTATATATTATGAGCCAAATTGTGCTGTTTTATACACATAAAAATTCTACCTGACTTCACTTTAAAACTTTAAGTTGAATCTAATTTATTTCTATTTGACTTTATAGGAGAGATGTGTGCATGTGTGCGCGTGCGCGCGCGCGTGTGTGTGTGTGTGTGTGTTTGTGTGTGTGTGTGTGTGTAGTGTGTCCATGTTTTCACAACCTAGCTTTATACATTTATATTAATTTATATTGGGATTTTTTAAAATTAAGCTCTTTTGTGTAGTTTTTATTACACAGACATAATAATTATTTTTAACCAAAATTCTGAAGCATCTTTAATTTATGTGTGAATATAAAACAACTTCATTTATTTCATTGGGAGAGACTATCAATTAAAAATATAACTAACATTTCAGATAATGTCTTACAAGTTGACTGGTGTTATAGTTATTCATTGTTGCAAAGCAAGCCATCCCAAATCTTAGTGACTGTAAACACCAATGACTATGTCTTCCACACTCTTCCAGTGAACACTTTCACTGCTGTGTCCCTGCATTCAGTGGGAAGCACTTGGCCGCCGGTCCAGGAGGGCCACGCTCCTGTCGAACATGGAAGTGGGCTGTTGGCTGCAATGCTGTGCTTCTCCCATGGCTGCTCATCCTGTGTAGCTACACGGAGCCTCCACATAGCGTGCGGAATGGAGGTTCCCAAGAGTGTCCACGCAGACGCTGCAGGGCCTCTTAAAGCCAGACAGCAGAACTCACATGTTGGTTTCATGACTTTCTATCGTTTATGTGATGAAAAGGACAACAGGGATTTAATTGGAGGAGAAGAGGAGCAACATCCTATTGAAATGGGGTGTGGACTCTGGGAGGTGTAATTCAGTGGAGACCTTATTTCATTGTTGTGTTACCCTAAGTCATGAAACTCGTAAGAGACTCTAAAAATCTTCTTCAAATTATTTTTTTCTAATTTTCTCCATAGTTTTAATTAACAATGGCACGTACACATCTCAACCTCTTGGTCGTCTAAAAGAGGCTGATTGTGTACTGGAATAGAGCTCAGGTTATTCATTTCAGAAGGCTTTATGCAATATTAATTCTAGTAATCACTGATGATGCTGGACTACAAGAGAACTCCCGAATCTCTTGAATGATTTAGCATAGCAACATCTCAATAAAAAGCAAGTTAGTATTTGGGTTTTTCTCAGCTACCATTAGACGTGACCCAAGGATGTTAATGGGTAACATCCTATCTAATAATAGAGTAACATGTAAATTACCATCACTCCGCTACGCCCATGATTGGGCAGCGGGAGGCTGGGGGGCGGGACTCGGGGTGGCCTATCCAACCACTGAGAAGCACGGATCTGCTGCCACTGAGGGGGGCTACGCTGCTGTTGAGAGGCGCAGGGGGCGGGACTCCTGCCCCCTGCACCTCTCAACGGCCATATCAAGGCCAGATCCACGGCCGCTGAGGGGCCCTGCGCGGACACCCAGCTGTGCCTTCTGAAAGGCCTGGTGCACTAGCGGACAGGCACCCAGCTCCCCGTGATCAAAAGCAAAAGCATGTAGGGGACCCTACATGTGCATGATTCAATCATGCACTGGGCTTCTAGTTCATATATATAAAGCCAGTGACTGGAATGCCATAACAACCAGAATGACCAGTTGCTATGACGCCCACTGCAGCCAGCAAATCCGATGGATCAGGGGGTGGGGCAGCTGGCCAACCCCCCTGTGGCCCCTCCCCCTAGCCGGCCCCACCCCTGATCTCTACCCCCACCCCAATAGGGGATGGGGCTGGCTGGCCAACCTCCTGCAGTCCCTCCCCTCACCTCGCCCCACCCCCAATGAGCCCCCACCACACTGATCAGCCTGCAGGCCCTCCCCCCAGCCAGCCCCACTCCTGATTGCCCCTCCCTACCCAATAGGGGGCAGGACTGGCCAGCCAACCTTCTACAGCTCCTCCCCCTGGCCAGCCCTGACCCTGATGGGCCCCCACCACCCTGATCAGCCCACAGCCCCTCTCCATGGCCAGCCCCATCCCCAATTGGCCCCCCACCCCAATTGGGGTGGGGCCTGCCAGCTAATTGCCTGCAGCCCCTCCCCCCCAGCTGGCCTGGCCCTGATTGGGGCCTGATCAGGGCAGGCCGGCCAGCCAACCTCCCGCTGTCTTCTCCTCCCAATAGGCCTGGCCCCATCTACCTTGATTGAGGCCGGGCCTGCTGGACCCCACCCATGCATGAATTCGTGCACTTGGCCTCTAGTTGTTATATAATAGTTTGAAGATCTAACAAAAAGGTTGATCTTCTCATAATTTACACTATCCTTGCTCACACCCACATAAAATTGCATATGGGCTTATAAGTTTGCATGATTATTTCAGGGCTTCCTAGATGTGATGCCCAGGCTTTTGTTGACCAAGTTTAAGAACCCCAGCTTTAAGGAAAAAGAATCACATCTTACCCCTGCTTTGAAGTCCCACAAAACTGTACATTATAGATATGAGGGACTCAGCAAAGATTTATTGATTATGGTATCTGATAATTGTCTTTCTTGACATTACTTCTTGATAGTTTTAAACACCTTAAGTTTAGCATAAAAATCATGTTGGAAGAGGATGAACTCCCACTTTCAAAATGAAACATTTTGTAATAAACCAGACTGACTGAGAAAACACCAAGCTGGCTGAGCCTGTGCTGTTTCAAATACACCACGAACAGATTCTTGCATTGATACTTCAAAATATTCTGGATCAACCTTTCCATAAAGCACTCATTTTATTAAATTTATTATTTCACATAGTCTACTTTAAAATGGCTGAACATCATCACAATAAAAAATAAGAGGGTAGAAAAAGGAAGCTGACTTATGTGTTTTAATTAACTCTCCTTCTCCTCCAGGTTTGCTTAGTTTCACAGGTGACCTCTGTTTAGAGTTTTATCCACTAAAATTCAAATCTTAATTTTGACTGTGGTAGATACTAGGTAAGTGCACCCCTATTCACTAGGGAAAAGCAGTATGGAATCACCTCAAAAACTGTAAAACGGAACTGTCTTATGATCCAGTGATTCCACTTTTGGAAATTTATGGGAAGAAACCTGGAGCACTAATTTGAAAGAAGATATACACCCCTATGTTCATTGTAATGTTATTTCCAATAGCCAAGATTTGAAAGCAGTCCAAATGTCCATCAGTAGATGAGTGGATTAAACTACTGTGGGACATTTACACAATGGAATACTACTTGGCCATAAAAAAGAAGGAAATCTTACCTTTTGCTGTGGTACATTTACACAATGGAATCATATCAATGATATAACAAAAGGCTAATATGCAAATTGGCCAAACTGTGGAACGACCGGTAGCTATGACGCGCACTGACCACCAGGGGTCAGACGCTCAATGCAGGAGCTGCCCCCTGGTGGTCAGTGCGCTCCCACAGGGGGGGCGCCACTCAGCCAGAAGCCAGGCTCATGGCTGGTGAGTGCAGCGGCGGTGGCAGAAGCCTCTCCCACCTCCATGGCAGCGCTAAGGATGCCCGGCTGCTGGCTTATGGAGCAGACCTAAGCCATCAGTTGAACATCCCCCAAGGGCTTCTGGACTCTGAGAGGGTGCAGACCCAGCTGAGGGACTCCCCCGAGTGCACAAATTTCATGGACCAGGCCTCTAGTGTGACTATAAAAAAGGAGGAACTCTTACCCTTTGCAACAGCATAGATGGACCTGGAGGGCATTATGTTAAGTGAAATAAACTAGTCAGAGAAAGATAAGTATCATATGATTTATATATGTGGAACCTAATGAACTAGCAAGCAAAATAGAGATAGATACATAGAGAGTAGGTAGATAGCTGTGGGGGAGGGTGCTGGGTGGGTGTGGGTGGAGGGATTGACCAAAACAGAAAAAAAAAAAAGAGAAAAAGGGAGAAAATAACTCATGGGCATGGGCATCAGTGTGAGGATTGCTGTGGGAAGGGGGTTGGGCAGAATTGGAGGAGGGTACAGAAGGATTTGGGGTGATGAACACACAATGCAGTAGGTGATGTGTTGTAGAATTGTGCACCAGAAACCTGTATAATTTTGTTAACCAGTGTCATCCCTATAACTCTAATAAAAAGGAAAAGCATCAAAATTTGTTTTTTCTTCAGTTTCATAAGCCAAATTTGCTCTAGGTTACTCTGCTTCACCAACCACAGTGAAACCTCACTATCAGTGACTAATCTAGGCAAGGGGGTGTCCATGAAAGCCAAAAGGCCTTTATATAATATAGTAGGTTTTCTGAATGTGTACTGGTATGTTAAAAAATTGACAAATTAGTTAGTTTACCTGTTTTGACTTATGTAGGCACTAGAGGCCCGGTGCATGAAAATTCATGCACTCAGGGGGACCCCTCGGGGGATATCCACCTGCTGGCTTAGGCCCACTCCCCAGGGGATTGGGCCTAAGCAGGCAGTCAGACATCCCTCTGCCAGCCCAGGAGCCCTTGGGGGATGTCCGACTGCTGCTGAGGAGGCGGGAAAGGCTCCCACCACCACCATTGCACTCACAGCTGTCAGTCAGCTTGTGGTTGAGTGGAGCTCACCCTGTGGGAGCGCACTGACCACCAGGGGGCAGCTCCTGAGTTGAGTGTCTGCCCCTGGTGGTCAGTGCGTATCATAGCGACTGGTCATTCCACCATTAGGGTCAATTTCCATATTACCCTTTGATTAAATATGAATGAAAGGTTTAATTTCACAAAAACTTTTTCTAAATGTATTACTGTAATTTTAAATTTATATTGAGTAGGTCTAGTAAATGCATGCATTCACCAGCCACCCAGTAAACAAATGCACATGGCTGGGCGTGGCTTAGCTCACGTAGAACATAGTGGGCCGGAGTTAAAACTGCCACAGAAAGTCGTGGCATGTGACATAAGCAGTGTGATCACATGCTAATCATTCGCCAAACATTATTTATGAGTGGTAACCCTTGGATTTAAATATGTAGACTACCGTTTTAGATATGTAATATTTATTTATGTCAGCAAAATTACTACAGTGTTTTTTCCAACATATGGCCTATTTGCTAAAATGTGTTAAAAGTAACAGTAAATTAATAACCAAAAAAATAACCTGTTAATTTGATTATAAGCAAATCTTCGTTAAAAACATTTTAAAATTAACAAGGTGTTATTTTTCACATATGATATACATACTGGAAATGTTGCCCTTTAAATGGAGGTCCGCAAAATTGAGGGCTTACTGCACTAGAACAAATTAAACTGCAGGATTTCTTTCACAAATCACTTTAAACTATAAATGATACCTATATTAAATTTGCTGAATATTCTCCTTTGCTGACTACAGTTAAGAGTTGGTCATAACATATACACAGGCAAAAAGTTTTCATTCACAAAATGTAAGTGGCAACTGTCACATTCTACAGAGACACTAAATAAGGCCTGAAGTATCAGGGAAGAGTTAACCAAATAAAGTGTTGCCAACTCCTATCTCATCAAGGAAAGATGGCTCACAAGAAGGTGTGAAGGGACTATAAATTTACAAATAACAAATAAAATAATAAAATTTCTGCTTACTCACTTTAGTTCTTAAATAGCAATTGGGAGATGGGTGACATGGTTCATAAATATTATAAGCTCAAGATAACTTTTAAAAAACCTACACTAGACATTATATATATTTCAGTTAAAATTAAAAATTAGGGTATACATTTTGAAGGTTGGTAAATGGAAATTAAATTTTATAGCAAATTAAGAATGAATAATCATTTCAAATGTTAATTTTATAAAAGATTTCACAATGAAATTTAATTAAATTGCAAAGTCTCCAAATAAATTAGATTATTTAGTTGAAATGCAACACTGAGGAAAAAATAGCAACTTTACTTACCCATAATAGTACTAAAACACATTTCAAAATAAGCAAGTGAGCTAAAACGTTGAACAGCAGTGTGATTTCTACGTGAGGTCGCAGGCAGTCATACCTGCTGTTTCGGAGACTTCCCGTCTGGACAGCTTGTCTCAGACCAGATTCACCTTCACAGTTCTCGTCTTAAATGTCCATGAACTGCTTCACAAGTTGTATTGGAATCTCCGTTATGACCTGCAATCTATAAAACCTTTCAAATAACGTTGGCCCACTGCACCTGGTAAAGCTACTCACATTTGGGTTAGAGGATTTTTGAATGGGCAGTGAGGTTGGAACTCTCCTGACAATGAATTCCTTCCTCTTTCATTAACCACAATAAAAAACTCTGTGGCTATCTTGCTCTTTGGAATGTTTAGGAAAGAAATAGGTCCTATTGTCTGTTAAGTATTTAATAACGTTTCTTTAATAACACAGGAGAAAAGCAATGAGTACACTATGCCAAACAGAAGGTCTTGTGTCTGCAATGCCATCTAGTCTCACTCTTCTATCTCTTCCCTCCCCTGAGAGTAAAATGCAGCCCCTGGCCTTGTGTGAAGAGCTGTTTCAGCCACTTCTGCTTGACCCATCCTAGAGCACCTGAAAAGTCTGCTGCTACTGAGAGTCTCCAGCGTTTATAAACAAGCACCTTTTGTTTCTGCTATTGTTTTATAAATGTCAGCAGAGCAAATTTTGAAACGTTGATTTTTTTTTTTATAAACTGAAACACATTTCTCATCAAGAATAAACATTCAGGTAGATCCGTGCATCTCTCTGCTGACTTCTAAAGGCAAACGTTTAAAGAAAAAAATATATATTATGTTATAAAATTAAAAACATGAATTTAGGTGCGTGGACTAAGTGATTTTTATTGAATATCTGAAAGTTTATGTTTTTATGATACATATAGAAAGGATGATAAAAGTCTCTATATTTTAAAAAACCTTAGCCTAAATCTTTTCTGTTTACTTGGCATTTTGGCCAGGGTTCTTTACAAAGTATAAATATATACATGCATGGTCTACAGCACTGATGGCATCCAGGTCTCCAAAGAAAAATTCCAATTACCTGCAACTAACACTGAGTCTGTTCAGGGTAAATTAATGATTAGTAAATTACTTTTGAATTTTTATATATTTGTACATCAAACATGAATAAATAATAAAAGTTATTTAATTTGTACCTCTAAAATTTATATCCAAATATTAAAAAATTTTAAATCATGTACTTATATATACATGAATACAGTATAATATTGGAAAACATCTGTAATGGTTTAATAATTTATAATGTTAATTTTAGCTTCAATATTCTTGTTACAGTAACATTAAAATGAGTACATAGCTGGTAATTTCATCTGGCCTATATCAAAGAGTTAATCCATTTGTAATTTTAAATTGAACTTAAGAGATATTAGGAAAAAAATTTTAAATTCATATTGACTCCAAAATTTCCAAGCTTAAAAATTCAGTGTCATTTGAATCCCCAAACATCTAATTTGTTTTGAAGAGAAACTATTTTTTTCTTTCATTCATATAATTCAAAACAGCTAAACAGATTTTACTTCAACAATTTAAGTAATGCACATGTGAGACAAATATGGAAAGTCTAAGCCCCAAACAAAATTTCAGACTTAAATTATAATGATAATTTAAAATGTGTGTAATATAATTATAGTATAGGGTCTGCTATAATGAGCTCGGCAATATCTGTATCAAATGTGTCAGGACAGTGATATTAGATATGCCTTTCTCAAAGCATTTTTTTACACATTTCTGAGTTTTGATACCTGTGCCAGATATAGCCTACTGTATCAAGAAATTTTTGGAAAGAGTAATGAATTTTTTAAATTGTCAAAACATGATAGAACAAACTTCCATTTTTTACATAGAATCTACTGAATTATGAATATTAACTATATGTGAATTTTAAGTATATATATTTTGAAATATCTCTAGAAGAATGTTAAAGATATAATAATTATCATTCAGCTTCAATAATTTTGTATAACATAGCAAATTGGAAACATTTAATTATGTATATTAATTAATCATTATTATGTTTTCCCACATAAATGCTTAATTGACCATTTTATACAAATATAGTTTTCTTAAATATATAAAAACACATCAAATTGAAATTCAGACCTTCTTTTGACAGTTGCACCTTAGTTAATTATTAAAATAATACTGTGTTGTTAGATAAATATACACAATTACTCTATACAAAAATAAACGGAGAATTATAATGCAGCCAGAAATATTTACAGTGAGTAGGTCTATGACAAAACACATGAGGAATTATTCTATTTGTTGTTTGATATGTAAGTACTGCTTAAATTAAAGTCATTAATTCCACATTGAGGCAGGCAAGCAATGCAGTTATTGCCTTGAACAGTGAGGGAAAAGGCACTGTGAGTTCAAGGAACAGAGAAGACAATATTCAAATGAATAGACCCAAACAGTATCCATTCATCTACCTATCCATCCATGCTTGTAGCCATCCACCATGCCCTGAACAAAGAGCTACTGCAGATGAACTTACACTGTGTGGGCACAGAGCCCTGGTACCCACAGTACTGGATAGGTATGGCTGTCCCCTGGTGGTGAGACATGCAGATGAGTAATTAAAGCACAGACCGGTGAAACACTGCTACATGACTTGGTTTTTCACTGTGTGGCCCTGAGGGAAAGGGGTGACAAATTCAAAAGGAGGAAGCAGCGGGGTTCCCCAGAGGAAGGCCGAAGTGAGTGGATGGAGTTTGGTGCTAGGCTCCGGGGAGCCCCCGGTGCATCCACTCCCGCAGAGATGGCACAGGGGGTTGGGCCCCTCCACACCGGCTGCCTAAGTCGGGAGAGAAGAGTGGTCCAGGCAGGAGACAGGCGTGAGGCTGGGAGCCGGGAAGCAGCTACAGGTGTGGGCCTGCGGCAGAGGGGCTGCAGGGGGAGGACGCCGCAGAGAGCGAGAACCAGATGGCGAATCATATGGAAATTATGAAAACTGATGAGATAACATCGCCTCTGCTTTGAACTCTGCTGAAAAAGACAAGATTATGTTTGGACACTGAGACATGAATCAATAAAAGAGCAGGAAGATCGGGACAAAGACAGGAGAACAAGGGCTTTAAATAATGCATATTTTACAATATCTTTTCTTCCCAGTTCAAAGAAATCTTAATTTTTCAGAAGTAATTGTTGTACAGAAATAAATTGCCCTCGAAGGAGCAAGTGGCGTTTTCCTTGTAGTGGGTAGCTTTCCTAGGAGTAGTTTCTGAATAAACAAAGAGCTGCCTGAGTGGGTGTGAACCCCCAGCCCCACCGCGCACAGGGCTCCACCCCTGCAGAGGGCACCCTGCACCCTGCACCCTGCACCCTGCACCCTGCACCCTCCCCCTCCACCTCCACCCTGTAGCCTCCCCCACCACCCTCCCCCTCCACCCCCCACCCTCCAGCAGGCCGGTGTGGGCCTGGCTGCCAGGTGCAGCCGTGACTGATGAAGGCACAGTAACCTGTTGACCCCACCCCAACCCCGGTTCCGGCTGCCTTTTATCTCCATGCTCGCCTTGCTGTAAACTCTCTCTCTGAGAAGAGAGACCCTGCCAGTGGTGGCTACTGTCCCCTGCCCTGCCCTGCCCTGCCCTGCGTGGACTTCCTGGCTTACCCTCCCTGTGCCTGCTGACCCTCATTTTGGATTCTGATTCAAGTGGAGGCACTGCCTCCTCTCTGGTTTCTGATGGTGCCTGCATTTGGGACCGTGTCAGCCTTCATTTACCTGCACAGGAAGTCCCGCTTTTGGCTTTCTGACATCGCCTCCCCACCTGGGTTCTAACGCTGATTCCAGGCTGAAAAGACTTCCAGATTCCATTTATGTATTTATTTAGGTGGTATACCTCAACTTTTATTGCCAGTGAAGATGAGCCCTGACTTCTTACAATTCACAGTCTGGACCAAGAATGCGGCCACGGGGCCTGCCCACCCCGCCCGCCCACTGAGCGGGGCACCGCAGCGGGCTCCCAGGCGGCTGGCCCCTCAGGACGCAGGCCCGCTCTGCCTCTGAAACATGCTTGACGTGGGTCTTTTAAAATGCATCTTTAAGTCAAAGAGAATGTGCTTAAACGGATTACTTGTCTTGAATACACAATATTTTTAAAAGTTCTTACAGAGACTCTGGCCAAGTGGTGTATTTTCGGGCCTGTCCCTGCAGGGTGGGCACCGCAGGTGAGGGCAGTGGCTGCTCCGCGCTGGGGGAGGCGGACTCAGGGCCAGGCTGGAATCTTCCCCGCGAAGAGCTTGCCTAAGAGCCTGCCACGCGGTGAGAAATGTGCGAAAGAATTCTTTTACAAAGGAATCAAAATTTTAAAGCAAATTATGCTAATTTTATATAAATAGATACAAATTAAGGGGGAGGGTAATAAGATGCAGTATGAATCATGCCCAATCTTCTAGACTGCCCTTAAGGAAGATTATTTTTTTTTTAGTTAGGAGATGGGGAAAATTATACGTTAAGCTATTTCTCAATTGCCAGTTGACTCATTAATACATATTTAAGAAATTCATCCACTAATATCACTTTTCTTCTACCTTTTCAAGAGTTTCAAGCAAAAAATAATTTATTCTCCCAATAGTGTAATATATTTTGTTGTAGTCACTATGTTCTGTGGATGCAAAAGTCTCTCGTGTAAAATAGACCATACAGAGCACAATCAGTTTTATAAATATAGCCAAAGTTTTCCAGGGACTTGGTGATGCTTCAGCAGCACAAATACATTTTTTTATTAAATATCAGTTCTCCATAGTCAACTAGTTACCTCCTGCTGTATTTTTAAATGTCAAATGACTCTTATGACTCTTCTGAAATATTTAAAGGGACTTTTTTCACATCAAAGTGTCATGTCTATTATAGAGACAGTTTTAAAGTTTCTGAAAGTTGATCTATCTCATTACCACTATTACCACCATTATATTATGTGCAATTATGATTGATTGCTTGGAGAATGGTAATTAAATGCCAAAATAAATCAATGGCAAAAAAAAAAGTATATATGACAAAATGTATAGCAAGTGTGTATTAAATCAGCCATACTCTCCTTTCCCTTAACACTATATGTGTGCCCAAAATCTACCTTTCTTCCCTCCTCCCCCTCGCCTCCTCCTTTCCCTCCTCTCCTCCCTCTCTGCCTCCTTCCTCTTTTTCTTCCTTTTGCCTTTGTGTTTGGCTCATTGTTTCTTTCATTCTTTCCTTCATTTGCCTGTCTATTGAATATACACCTTGCCTCTGGTGTCCTTGCTCATTCTGGTTCTCCCAGTATCAAACCTGCCAAGCATGGCCCTGAATCGGCCTCTTCCAGTCCGTATTTGAGGGAACAGAAGACAGCAGCAAGAGAGGACGGTGTGAAAGGTGGTTGAGATCATTTATTTCAGCTTCACGTTCTGTCATGATATTTTGTTGTTGTTGTTTTATACAATGAGAGTCTGGTGTTGCAGCTAAAACTTACCAAGGGTCAAATGGCAGTAGTAGCTGCTCTGTTAATTATTGAAAGTTATTGACAACCAAAAAGTAAACATAAAGAACTATTTGGGGATTGATATCTTTCTAATATCTTCTCAGGCAGACTACAAAGCCTTTTAAGTAACAAAGTTTCATGAGGTGACCTAAGCAATCATTTTTCCGTGTATTTTTATATTAAACCCTCCGTGGTGCCTGTCTTATGTCTGTCCGGTTGAAATTGGTGCCTTAGACCATTGCGAACGTGGTGACTGTGTTTCCATATTCTCTCTAACCAGAACTCTTCCATCTTCCAACACCCGACCTGCTTAACAGACATTGGGCATGGCTTCCATGGGTGCAATGTGTGCGAGGACATGGCCAAACTCTCTGGGCGCTCAAGTTCATGTAGACAAATTCACAGTGTTGTTTGGTTGTGATTTATGGTTTGTTTTTAAAATTTCACAGCCACTTTGATGTGAACTGCTGTTCTCTGAACCCATTCCAGATGTGTTTAAAACTCCATATTTGTCAAGTGAAAACTTTAACACAATAGTACTGGTTAATATAAAGGAAGGGCATTCATGTGTACTTGGGGTTTGGCAAACTATTTTGGACTGTCTTGCCATTTTTTGTTGTTGTGTTGTTCAGCAAAATTTGTTTGGCCAAGCATTTTCTCCTTAATTTTTAAACCCCTGAGTATTTCAGGAGAAAATTAATCCATATGTTTCTGGTTCACTGCTTCTTAAATTGTCAAAATGTTGTTTTCCAAAAGCTCTTTAGTGTTGAAAGAGGTTTATCAGACACTATACAAGTACTGACAAGAGTTTTTTACCTCACCTGTAGTTCCCACTGGACCTGAACTCAAACTCCTAGAGTTTGGTTGTATACGTAACATCAACAAAGCTTGAACAAGACCCAAAGCAGCGTGACTGCCCTAAGTCCTTTGAAAAGTGCTGCATTGGAAGAACACACACCAGTATGTTGAATGGTATGTGCATATAAAAGCAAAACCAAAAAGCAAAGTTGGAGGAATTAATGGCAAGCTTTCCAAGAAATGACTATTGTGTGAATTTCTATTTAATTAGCTTTCCTTTATTTGTTAATTCCTCCAGCCTCTACTCCCCAGCCCCTCAGCCTCATTGTATCTGGGTGACTCCATTTCATATATATATATATATATATATATATATATATATATATATATATATATAAAGAAATCTTAAAAGTAAGTATTCTGGCAATTTTATCAGTGATAATGATAAGGAAAAATATGTAAATACTTATTGTCTAGAATGCATCTTGTAATTTCCAGGAATCACTAAAATTTTGTTTGCTACCAGTTTATGTGATTTAACATCATTTGAAGTGTAAAGTTACATGGAATAAATAGCTAATTGGGTTAATTTAATAGCAGGTTAAATCTTTCTTTTATTTTGTCTAAAAGGCACATTAAAATAGTGCAATTTTCAAGCAGTCTTGGAAATCTAAAGTGAATATCTTGATAAAAAAATATATAGCTTTCCCACTGCTGAGTTTACAGTGGGAGTTGCTGGCATGCTTCCAGTTCGCTGCGTGAAAATCTAAGCTGCCTGTGTAAGTACAGAATTTAGTGTTGGGTCTTAAGGTTTTGTTTGGCATCTTGCCAAAGATGTTATGCATTTAGCTGGGAAAATTGCCTAGAAGTTAATTGAGAGGAAAACACTAATATACAACCTCCTCCCTTAAGGAAAAAACAACGTCATGGATATGCACACGGTGTTGCTCATTGATAAGATTTGTATGTATACAATAGAGACTTATAGTAAAGTTGATTTCAAGATTGCTCAGAGTAGATTTTCACTGATTATCCACTCACCATACATCTTCTCCTTTTTTAAAAAAAACCCTACCCGATGATACGTTTTTATTGATTTTAGAGAGAAAGGAAGAGGTGGGGGGGAGAGAGAGAGAGAGAGAGCATAGATGTGGGAGAGAAACATGGATTGTCTCCCATATGTGCCTGCACAAGGATCACAAACCTGGTACAACCAACTGAGCCACACAGGCCAGACCTAGTATTTATCTTACATGCTTAGCAATTTTTTACAAAACATAAAACAAGAGATATGTTAGTACTCCCTCCAATACCACTCAAGTTCCCCAAAGGTAGCCACACCTTGAAGTAGGTTTGAAAGCTTCCCATGCATAGTCTCATATTTAACTACACATTTATGCATCTCTAAGCAATATATAGTATTGTGCTGTGTTAAATTTTAAGTAAATGTTAATTTTACATAAATAATACCATATTATTTATATTATTCCACAATATATTTAGTTATTAAACATTATGAATCCAAACATCTTCTCCTTTCTGATTGTCCAGAGTTTCCCTAGAATCGGAATTTCCCATGATGCCTGCTCACTGGAGGCATGAGGTCATTGAAGTCCCTTTAAAATGTTACTGACTAAAGTGATTATTCAGAAATGTAAGAGAGGATATTAATCCCATCTTTTTTTTAAAAAAAATCTTTATTGTTGAAAGTATTACATATGTCCCCTTTCCCCCCACATTGACCCCACCTAGCCCACCCCAGGCCTTCACTACCCTATTGTCTGCGTCCATGGGTTATTCACAAATGCATGTAAGTTCCTTCATTGATCTTTTCCCAGCCGCCTTCCTTCTGAGATTCGACCGTCTGTTCCATGCTTCTATGTGTCTGGATCTATTTTGTTCATCAGTTTACTTTATTCATTAGGTTCCACATATGAGTGAGATCAGGTGATACTTGTCTTCCTCTGACTGGCTTATTTCGCTTAGCATAAGGGGCATTTTGGTGAAGGATCTCGGTCTCTGACCCCAGACCAGGTGGTGAGATTTGCTCTGCATCCTGTGAAAGGCCTCAGGAGCCTCAAGGGAGGCCGTGGTCTCTTCAGGGCTGAGGAAACAATACATGTTTAGGGCTTTATGACTTTTCATTTTGACAATAGACTCGAGACCCCTGGGAGCTACCCCTGGGCAGCTAGCTTGCGTTTTTTCTCTTGTGCTTTTTAAAGTTTTTCCTCTTTAATCTAAGATCTTTTCCATCTGTGGCATGCCCTCTTCTTCATTATCTTTTCTGACCAATAATCATGACAGAGTACTGCAGGAGTTCCCAGAGTTCCCAGTGGTAATTCCTCCTTCAAAATGAAAGGAGAGTGTCAGTTGTATATTTTTGTTTCTTATTCTTAAATGTATCTGGGAGACCCCACTACCACATACATGACACATTATTAAATCCCAGCTCCTAGTCCCTTCCATCCATCCACACCCTCCTCCTTTCTCAGGGTCGCTTTAAGCCTTGGATGGAAAAATAACAGTCTCACTAATGGAGGCCAGGCTGACGCTAGAAAACCGGCTCTTAAAATGCAAAGCCCCCAGTGAGTGGGCGTCTTGTCACTTTCAGAGCCTTTCTTTAGGTTCTCACTGTGGTCTGAGAGAAAGGGCCTGAAAGGGGAGGGCGGGGCAGACAGAGGAACAAAGCTGGGGGCATGCTTTTGGCTGGAAAGTGAGAGAACAGTGATCCTTTAAATAAGATGACTGTCTTGTGTTTTTTCTTTTTTGTAGCTGTACGGATCTTTTGCTGTGTCCAGGTAGAGAGGACATGAGCAAAGCAGAAGCAATGCAAGTTTGCTACTGTACGAATTCCTCCTCCTGAGACTTAAGCTTGCTCTGACCGGGGCCTTGGGAGGAAAGCTGATCATTCTGGTGAGCCCTGAAAGAAAGGCAGTGCTTGAATCCCTGCCACAGCCCCTTGGTAATGAGCAGGCCTAATGAATGTGGGGAACGGGTAGGCATCTGGGACCAGCTGCATCGGGGCAGGTAATACAGCTCAGATTTAATTGGGAGCAGGTATTGGGAGGCTGTATTACTTTAATTGGTGAGGGGTATTCTAAATGGAAAGGACAAAGTATAATGGACAAATTGTGTGGTACAATAGCACTTACACTGGGATTGTATGCATTCGTTAATCTGCTGAGGAATGAGGCAATTCTAAACAATTTTCTCAGTGAAACCAACTCCAGAAAGCTTGTCCCTTTTGTTCTCCCTTGGGAAAATGTAAGATTGAAACAGAAAATACCTTTACCGAGGCAATCATTTGCCACGTGTGGAAAGCGGATACAGCTGTAAACTATGAAAAAGGGATCTTTGTAGTACAATAAAGGATGGAAAAAGAGATAAAGCTAGGGATAAGAGTGGGCCTGTCACAGCATCTAAAAGGAGAATAAAGTGATGGCATTTACAGTGACAGATGAGACTCTAAAGAGAATGCAGGACAGTTTAGAGAGAGAAATTTGATATTTAAAAGAAAGGGCTGTGATAATTAAAAGTAGCATTACATTAGACTGTTAAGCATATCATTAATGGCAGCAGGAATCTGCTGCCTTTTAAAAAGTTAATGATTCCTATAAAACTATCCTTGAAACTGCTTTTTAAAAATTTATTTAATCCTCACCCAAGAATACAATTTTTATTGACTTTTAGAGAGAGAAAGAAAGAGAGAGAGAGAGAAAGGGAGAGAAAGAAAAAAATGATGGGTTGCCTCCCACATGCACCCCAACTGGTGATCAGAACCTGTAACCTAGGTATGTGCCCTGATGGGGAATTGAACCCACAACCTTTTGGTGTATGGGATGATACTCCAGCCAACTGAGCCAGCTGGCCAGGGCAAAAGCTTACATTTTTAAAAATCTATGTAACATAAACCTGGCCTCACAGGTTATATTTCTGATTTACAACTTTTATTAAAAATATAAAAAGCAATTAGAATTGTACTCAAATAATTGTGTGGCACTGTCCATGGAGGAGTGCTCAGTCCTGTGTGGCTAGGAAAAGGACTGACTGAGACCTGCGTGGAAAGGTGGCTGCAAAGGCTCTTATTGATGTGTGGATACAAAAGGAGCCCATGGGACATGCATTGTCCAGCACATGCTATTGCCCTGTTTTCCTTTGATAACTTATATTTGACAACATCCAAGAGCATATCTTTATAACAGCACTTAAGAGGGGAAAATGCTTCCAGATTTGTGGTTCAGTGACCAGCTCTGATAAGACTGCTTACCCGGTTTCTCAACTGTTTGAAACAGTTGAAGAACAATTGTACTTGAGTTCTTTTCATGGGGCTTTTGCATTTGTATATTTCATTACAGGTGGGAAAACTGGAAAGATTGAATGTCCTTTGGAGTTCATGGAGGTTTGGCAGTGGACGAGGAAAAAGAAAACGGGGCATAATGGGGTGTGGAGCAGACGTTCCCAAGATCCCCAGGTGGGTTTCCTGCACTGCCTAATGTGAACAGCGAGCCTCATTCAGCTCCACACTGGCTGCAAAGACCAAATTATCTCACCGCGGATTCTGTTCCTGATTAGAAACAAATCTACAAAGCTATAGTTTATATAAAGAATTCGTTGGAAAGAAAACTATTTTACTCTCCACACATCTAGATCCCACATATTGGCCTCGACCTACATTGGCCTTGACCTACTAAAGTACAGATTGATGAAGAAAGCCTCTTAGTGTGAAATCCTATTTATTATAAAAGCAAAGAATAAAACATTTCCATGCCATTGGTGCATAATGGACAAATTCTGCTTGAAACTCAGTAAGAGATGCACTAATTGTAAGATAAAAATGAAAGTCAGTCACATCAAAACTTTTAACAAAGAATAATCAAGAGTCTTACTACCTTTAGCACATTTAAAAAGATGTTTGTAATCATAGAAACTCAAATTCATTACTGGGCCTTTCTGTTAAACAGTCAGTCTTTCAAATGCCTTGGAGGAATAGACCTCTGGCAGACACTCCAAGACTGGTAATTGAGTCTCTTTTGCCTATGGTCAAGCATTTCCACATTGGTGTTTTTTCACTGGTTTCTGGGTTAAGTGTGTCTGTGCATGAGCCCTGTAAGAATGGCTTTTTTATTCCCTACAATTCTATTGTTTTCCTGGATGTAATCTCTGTTGCTTTACAAAGCTAGGAGTTTGGGGGGCTCATCTCTTCTGTGTAATATCTAAGGGTTGAAATGCCTGATGTGGAACTCAGATGTCTCGCTCCTCAGGAATAAGTCCAATACCTTTGAGATTGATCTCTAAATTGTTATGATGGGGGTTTTATCCCCAGCAAAACTTGTCTCTGCCTCTTCTTATCTAGATGTGATCCTTCTGTTCTTTGTTGTGGAGGCTAACATCATCCAATTTTCAGGTCCCTTTCAAAAAAGAATATTCCATATATAACTGTAGGTTTGTTGTGTGTGTGGCAGGAGTTGAGTTCAGGATCCTTCTATGCCAACAACTTGAACCACTTCCCCTTGGAATCCATTTCACTTGGGAAGGTCTGTATGTGAATATCTCAAGTTAAATGTCTGAAGATCTATCAGAAGCAAACAAAAACAATCTATAAGCTAATTCTATAACATGGCAAATCAAGTTCACCTGTAGAGAAACATGCTGCTAAGGATGAGCTCAGGAATTAAAGATACAAACCACATATAGAAATGTACTAGCACTGAGAGAACCAGCAAATACAACAAATAGGAGATTTGCTATTCTCAATACAAAAGTTAATGTAATATTCTAAAAATGAATACAGAATACATATGTTTAAATTATTATAGGAATGCAAATTGGAATGGAATTAAAAGTATGAATAACAGGTTTGGGAGATAAATCAGATTTTCAAAAGAACCACGTAAAATCCTACCATTGAAGTATCTGAACTCAATTAATAAAAAAAAGAAAGAATACTTATATCATTAGTTCCATGAAAAATCAACCCTATATCCTATATAATAAAGAGGTAATATGCAAAATGACCATCACTCCAATACACAAGATGGCTATCCCCATGTGGTCAAAGATGGCCACCCCCATGTGGACACAAGATGGCTGCCACAAGATGGCTGACAGGGGAAGGCAGTTGTGGGCGATAAAACCAGCAGGGGAGGGCAGTTAGGGATGACTGGGCTGGCAGAGGCAGGCAGTTGGGGACGACCAGGCCTGCAGGGAAGGGCAGTTGGGGGTGACCAGGCCTGCAGGGGAGGGCAGTTGAGGGTGACCAGGCCTGCAGGGGAGGGCAGTTGGTGACAATCAGGCCAGCAGGGGAGGGCAGTTAGGAGTGACCGAGCCAGCTGGGGAGGGCAGTTGAGGGTGACAAGGCCTGCAGGGGAGGACAGTTAGGGGCGACCAGGTCAGCAGGGGAGGGCAGTTAGGGGCAAACAGCTGGCAGGGGAGCAGTTAGGCATTGATCAGGCTAGCAGGGAGTGGTTAGGGGGTGATCAGGCTGGCAGGCAGAAGCGGTTAGGGGCAATCATGAAGGCAGGCAGGCAAGTGGTTGGGAGCCAGCAGTCCTGGATTGTGAGAAGGATGTCCTACTGCCCATTTAGGCCCGATCCCACTAGGATCGGGCCTAAATGGGCAGTCGAACATCCCTCGAGGGGTCCCAGATTGGAGAGGGTGCAGGCTGGGCTGAGGGACACACACCCCCTCTGTGCAAGAATTTTGTGCACCGGGCCTCCAGTAAATTATAAATAGAAAACCACACAGATATTCTGGAGCTGCAAGTATAACAACTGAAGCTAAATTTCATCAGAAGGGTTGAACAGCAGATTTTCAGAAGAATTAGTGAATTCAAAGATAGGACAATTAAAGTTATTGAGTCTGAGGTACAGAAAAAAAAGAAAAAAGAATGAACAAAAGTAAACAGAGAGTGAACACTTAGAGATTTGGGAAGAGTGGAGCAGCAGGATTAGACATAGAAGCCCTGTGCCCTTACCCGATACCTTAACATATGCATCTCTTCCATCTGGCTGTTCCTGAGTTACATCCTTTTACAACATATGTATATATGCATTGCCCATGAACACAGCCAATAGGGTGGTAAAAGCCTGGGATGGGGTATGAATGGGTGGTGAGGGGCAAGAAGGAAGAAAAAAAAAAAGGGGGGGGGGAGCCATCTGTAATATTCTCAACAATAATTTTAAAATGTAAACAGAGTGTAAGGGAATAGTGGGACAGTATCAAGCCAACTAACATAGTAAAAGAAAGTACTAGAAGATATCTTACCTTTGAGACAGCAAGGAGGGACCTGGACAGTATTAGGCTAAGCAAAACAAGCCAGTCAGAGAAAGACAAGTATCACCTGGTCTTACTAAGATGTGGAATCTAATGAACAAAACAAACTGTTGAATCAAATAGATCTAGAGACATAGAAACATGGGACAGACAGTTGAACCTCAGAGGGAAGGCCAGGGTGGATTGGTGGATGGGAAGAGATCAAAGAACTTGTATGCATATATGCATAACCCATGTACACAGACAATAGGGTGGTGAAGGCCTGGGGAAGAGAGCAGGCCAGAAGTGGTCAATGATGGGAAAAAAGGGGATGTATGTAATACTTTCAACAATAAAGTTTTAAAATAAATAAATAGTACTAGAAGAAGAGATAAAGAAAGGGGGAGTAAAGATACTTGGGAAAACAATGTCCAAATTCTTCTCAAATAGAAAGAAAGAAAGACAACAAATAAAAAATTAATCTCAATGAATTCCAAGTAGAATAAACCCAATGTTATCCTAACCAAAGCATATTATAATCTACCCGTTGAACGAAAGACAACACAGAATGTTAAACACAGCAACAGAGAAGTGATATGACAAGTTTAAGGGACCCTCAATATGATTACCAGCTAATTTCTCATCAAAGGCAAGATGGAGGCAAGTAAGCAGTGGGAAACTATATTGAATGTGCTTAAATAAGATAAATAAATAAATAAATAAATAAATAAATAAATAAATAAATAAATAAAAAACTGTCACCTAGAACTTTTTATCTGATAAAACTATCTCTGTTTGAAAATGAGGGAAACAGTAAGACATTCCCAGATTTTACAAAGTGCTGTGTTAGGTTATTATTGTAAGAAATGCTAAAAGGAGTCTGTTGTGTTGCAGGGAAATGCTACTAGAAGTGGAAGAAATATGATTCCATAAAGTTCTCTGGTCAAGGTAAATACATAGGCAAGTTAAAAAAAATCACTATTATTATAATTTTTATTTGTAACACACACATTTTTTGTTTCTTACAGGATTTAAAAGACAAAAATATATTTGTTGGCCATTTGTATGTCTTCTTGGGAGAAGTGTCTGCTCAGGTCCTCTCTGCCCATTGTTTAATTGGATTGCAGCTTCTTTTTGGTGTTGAGTTGTATGAGTACATTATATATTTTGGTATTAACCCATTGTCAGAGCTGTTGTTTGAAAATACCTCCTCCAATTTGGTTGGATGCCTTTTGTTTTGTTGATGGTTTGTTTTGCTATACAAAACTTTTTAGTTTGTTATAGTCCAATTCACTTATTTTTGCTTTGCTTTCATTGCTTTTGGGGTAAAATTAATAAAATCCTCTCTAACACCAAAATCCATAAGTAATACCTATCTTTTCTTCTATGTATAATTTATTCTTTTAGGTATTATATTTAAGTTTTTGTTCCATTGGAGTTAATTTTTTATAAAGAGACAAACAGTAAGCTAGTTTAATTCTTCTTCATGTGGCTTTCCAATTTTCCAGCACCATTTATTGAAGAGACTTTTTTTTCTCTATCATATGTTTTCAGCTCCTTCATAAGAAAAATATTTGCCCAGGGGTAAAATAAAATGGCAGCCAAATAGGCAGAATTGTTGTGAACCTCCTCCGGAGCCAGACATTTCTTCCTCCAGGAAAAGCAACAAAATTGGAGATACATCATAGCAGAATTAACAAATTAGACACAGCTGAGGAGACCGTTTTCTCTTTTTTTTTAATTCTTTATTGTTTAAAGTATTACATATAGTATTACATATGTCTCCTTTTTTCCCCCATTAAACTCTCCCCAGCCACTCCCACACCCCAGCACATGCCCTCACCCCCTTAGTATCTGTGCCCATTGGCCATGCTGATATGCATGCATACAAATCCTTTGGTTCATCTATTACCTCCCACACCTCCACCCTCTCCCAGCCTTACCTCTGAGGTTTGACTGACTGATGCGTCTCTGTCACTGGATCTATTTTTGTTCATCAGTTTATGTTGTCATTATATTCCACAAATGAGTGAGATCACACGATACTTATATTCTCTGACTGGCTTATTTCGCTTAGCATAATACTCTCCAGCCTCCATCCAAGCTGTTGTGAATGGTAAGAGTTCTTTCTTTTTTACACCAGCATAGTATGCCATTGTGTACATGTACCAAAATTTTTTAATCCACTCATCTACTGATGGGCACTTAGGCTGTTTCCAAATCTTAGCTATTGTAAATTGTGCTGCTATGAACATAAGGTTGCATATGTTCTTTCTGACTGGTGTTTCTGATTTTTTTAAATATATTTCTAGAAGTGGGATTACTAGGTCAAATGAGAGTTCCCTTTTTAAATTTTTGAGGAAACTTCGTACTGTTTCCACAGTTGGCTGCACCAGGCTGCATTCCCAACAGCAGTGCACGAGGGTTCCTTTTTCTCCACATCATCACCAGCACTTGTCATTTGTTGATTTGTTTATGATAGCCATTCTGAAAAAAGTGTGAGATGGTACCTCATTGTCATTTTGATATGCATCTCCAGGATGATTAGTGACTTGGAGCATGTTTTCATATGTCTCTTGGACTCTGTATGTCCACTTTCAAAAAGTGTCTATTTTAGTCCTTTGCCCATTTATTGATTGGATTGTTTATCTTCCTTTAATTAAGTTGTATGAGTTCCCTATAAATTTTGGAGATTAGGCCCTTAGTGGATATAAGATTAGCAAATATGTTCTCCCATACAGTGGGCTTTTTTGTTTTGTTGATGGTTTCTTTTGCTGTGCTACTCATTATTTTGATGTAGTCCCATTTGTATGACTACTACTCATTATTTTGATGTAGTCCCATTTGTTTATTTTCTCCTTAGTTTCCATTGCACTAGGAACTGTATCAGAAAAGCTATTGCTACCACATATTTATGATATTTTGCTGCCTATGGATTCTTCTAAGATTTTTATGGTTTCTCATCTTACGTTTAAGCCCTTTATCCATTTTGAGTTTATTTTTTGTGTATAGAGTAAGTTGGTGGTCTAGTTTCTTTCTTTTTCTTTTTTTGCATGTATTGGTCCAATTTTCCCAACACCATTTATTGAAGAGACTGTCTTAACTACATTACATGCTCTTGCCTCCTTTGTCCAATATTAATTGAGCATAATGGCTTGGGTTGATTTCTGTGTTCTATGATCTCTTCCATTGGTCTATTTGTCTATTCTTGTGCCAGTACCAGGCAGCTTTGAGAACAGTGGCTTTGTAATATAGCTTGATATCTGGTATTGTGATCCCTCCTACTTTGTTCTTCTTTCACAGCAATCTATCCTGGGTATTTTTCTGTTCCATATGAATTTTTGGAGAGTTTGTTCTAGGTCTGAGAAATATTCTGTTGGTATTTTAATGGGAATTGCATTGAATCTATATTCAATGGGTAGTATGGACATTTCAATGAATCTATATTGCTTTGGGTAGTATGGAATTGGATTGAATCTATATTGCTTTGGGTAGTATGGACATTTCAATGATGTTGATTCTACCAATCCATGAACACGGTTTGTTCTTCTATTTGTTTATGTCTTCCTCTATCTCTTTTTTCAATGTCCATAATTTTCTGAGTACAGGTCTTTCACCTCCTTAGTTAAGTTAATTCCTAGGTATCTTAATTTTTTTTTGGTGCGATGGTAAATGGGATTGGGTTTTGTTTTCTTGTTTGTTTCTCTTTCTGTGAGTTCACTAATGGTGTATAAAAAAGCCATAGAATTCTGGGTATTAATTTTGTATCCTGCTACATTGCCAAATTCATTTATTAAATCTAGTAGTTTTATAAGTCAGTCAGAGAAAGACAAATATCACATGATCTCACTCATTTGTGGAATATAATGAACATAAACTGATGAACAAAAATAGAACCAGATTCATAGAAACATCAAACAAATTGTCAACCTATGATGGAAGGCAGGGGGGTAAAAGATCAACCAAAGAACTTGTATACATGCAAATGAGCATAACCAATGGACACAGACGAAGGGGAGGGTGAGGTCATGTGCTGGGGGTTGGGGGCAGCCAGGAAGAGGTCAATTATGAAAAAGGAGACTTATATAATAAATTAAAAAATAAAGAATTTAAATTTTAAAAAATCTAGTAGTGGTTTTTTTTTGAGTCTTTAGGGTTTTCTATGAACAATATCATATCATCTGCGAATAATGACAGTTTTACTTCATTTCAAATTTGGATGTCTTTATATCTTCTTCTTGTCTGATCGCAATGGTTATCACTTCCAGTACTATGTTGAACAAAAGTGGTGAGAGTGAGCATCCTTATCTCATTCCTGTTCTTAGGGGAAATGGTTTTAGTTTTTGCCCATTGAGTATGATGTTGGCTGCAGGTCTGTCATAGAAGGCTTTTATTATGTTGAGGTATGATCCCTCTATTCCCACTTTGCTGAGAGTTTTTATCAAGAAAGGGTGTTGGATTTTGTCAAATGCTTTTTCTGCATCAATTTATATGATTATGTGATTTTTGTCTCTCAATTTGTTTATGTGATGTGTCCCATTTATTGATTTGCAGATATTGTACCAGCCTTGCATCCACAGAATAAATCCCACTTGGTCATGGTGGATGATCTTTCTAATGAAGTGCTGGATCCAATTTGCTAGAATTTTATTGAGAATTTTAGCATTTATGTTCATGAGGGATATTGGCCTTTAATTCTCTTTCTTTGCAGTGTCTTTATCTGGTTTTGTGATTAGGGTAATGCTGGCTTCATAGAAGGAGGTTGGAAGTGTTCCTTCCTCTTGAATTTTTGAAATATCTGCGAAGGATAGGTTTTAGTTCTTCTTTGACTGCTTGGTAAAACTTTCCTGGGAAGGTGTCTGATGCAGGGATTTTGTTTGCAGGAAGTTTTTTTTTATTACTGCTTCAATTTCCTCCACAGTTATCAGCCTATTCAGATTTTTTTATTCTTCCTGATTGAGTTTTGGGAGGTTATATTTCTCTAGGAATATGTCCATTTCTTCTAGGTTTACCAGTTTGTTAGAATAAAGTTGATCATAGAATTTTTTTACAATAATTTGTATTTCTGTGGGGTCTATTGTTATTCCCCCTCTTTCATTTCTGACTTTGTTCATTTGGATCCTCTCTCTTTGCTTCTTGGTGAGCCTGGCTAGAGGTTCATAAATCTTGTTTATCCTTTCAAAGAACCAGCTCTTGGTTTCATGGATGTTTTGTATTGTTTTGTTCTTTTTTCTTTTTTTTTTTTTTTTTTTGGCTCTATGTCATTTATTTCTCCTTTGATTTTATTATTTCCTTCTAACTACTGACTGTGGGATTTTCTTGTTGTTCTCATTATAATTCTTTAAGTTGTAGAGTTGGATAATTTATTACCAGTTATTCTTGTGTTTTTTGTTTTTTGTTGTTGTTGTTTTTTTTTAGATAGGCCTGTAATGCTATGAACTTCCCTCACAGGACTGCTTTCACTGTGTCCCATAGATTTTGGATTGTTGTATTTTCATTTTCATTTGTTTCCAGGATGTTTTTATTTCTTCTTTGATCTTTTTGATAACCCAATCATTTTTTAATAACCTGCTATTTAGCCTTCAAATGTTTGAATTTTTTTTATTTTAGCTTATTTCTAATAGTATGCCATTGTGATCTGAGAATATGCTTGATATGATTTCAATCTTCTTGAATTTGAAGAGACTTTGCCTGTGTCCCAATATATGGTCTATCTTTGAAAATGTCCCATGTGCACTTGAGAAGAATGTATAATCTTTAGCTTTGGTGAATTGTTCTGAAGATGTCGATTAAGTCCATCTGATCTAGTGAGTCATTTAGGATTGCTGTTTTTTTGCTGATATTTTGTCTAGAGGATTTATCCAGTTATGTCAATGGGGTATTAAAGTCCCCTACTGTGAGTGTATTGCTGTTGATCTCTCCCTGGATATCTTCCAGAAGTTTTTTAATGTATTTGGGTGCTCCTGCATTGGGTGCATATATGTTTAACTTTTTGTATCGATTCCTTTAGTATTATGAAGTTGCCCTCCTTATCTCTTGTTATGGCATTCCCTTTGAGGTCTATTTTGTCAGATATAATAATTGCTGCCCTAGCTTTATTTTCATTTCCATTTGTCTGAAAAATATTTTTCCATCTCTTCACTTTCAGTCTGTGTGAGACCCTTGTTCTGAGGTGGATCTCTTGTAGACAGCATATATATGGGTCATGTTTTCTTATTCATTCAGCCACTCTATGTCTTTTTATTGGAGCATTTAGTCTATTCATGTTTAAAGTTATTGATAGGTACTTGTTTGTAGCCATTTCTATTCTGTATGCCTGTGTTCCTTCTTCCCTTTCTACTTCTTCTTTTTACAACAGTCCCTTTATCATTTCTTGCATTGCTGGCCAGGTAGTGATAAGCTCCCTTAGCTTTTTTTATCTGAGATGATCCTGATTTCCCCTTCAATTTTGAATGATACCCTTGCTGGGTAGAGTATTCTTGGATTCAGTCGCTTGCTTTGCATCACTTTATATACTTCATTCTATTCCCTTCAGGCCTGATGTGTTTCTGTTGAGAAATCATTTGATAACCTAATGAAAGATCCTTTGTAAGTAACTCTCTGTCTCTTGCAGACTTTAAGATTTTTTTTTGTTAACATTTGCCATTGTAATTATGATGTGTCTTGGTGTGGGTCTTTTTGGGTTCATCTTGTTTGGGACTCTATGTGCTTGTGTGACTTTTTTCTTCCCCAAATCAGGGGAGATTTCTGACTTTATTTCTTCAAATAAGTTTTCTAATCCTTGCTCCACTTTGTGTCTTTCTGGCACCCCTATTATACGTATGTTACTTCATTTCATGTTGTCCCAAAGTTCCCTTAGGCTCTCCTACTGCGTTCTAATTTTTTTTCTCCAATTGTTGTTCAGATTGTGTGTGTTTATGTGCCCTATCTCCTAACTCACTAATTTGGTCCTCCACTTCTTGTAGTCTACTATTGAAACCTCCCATCATGATTTTTATTGTAGCTATATCAATTTTGATTTCCTCTTGATTTTTACATAATTTGTTGATTTGCTCATCCACCAGATTTATGAACTGTATCCACCTTACTCTGAATTATTTTCTGACATATTGCAGGCCTCCATTTCATTTAGTTCCTTTTCTGGCGATTCCTCCTTTTCTTTCCTAGAGGGCTTGTTTCTTTGTCTCCCCATTTAACTTTCTCCTGGGTACCCTGTTTGGGTTTTGAGAGGTTGAAGAACCTATCAGGGCAATGGTCTGGACGTCATTAACCCAGAGGCTGAAGAACCATTTTTAATTAGGAAGGGCAGAGGACCCCTTGACAACAGTAGCAGTGGAGATCTGGACTGGAGAGGGATACCCAGCCTCCAGGCTAAAATGGTGAGGTGGAGGTTGCATTGCACCAAAGCCCTGTCCCTTGGTGACAGGTGTGATACCCAATTGTGTAAAGGAAAATCTGCAGAGCTGCTGGCACCCGGGTAATCTAGACTTGGGACCCCAAAAAATGGCCTGAAAGTGGCCCCAGCAGCACAGTACTTGGAGGGGGAGAGAAACCAGCAATTTCATGTTTGTTTTGCTTTTGTTTTGTCTTTGTTTTTATTTGCTAAACCCAGAATATATGGCTTTTTAGTTGCAAAAACTCACCTGAGGCTCTAGTGAAGGGAAAAGCATAGATTTGTGGAGGCTGGGGAGAGGATTAGGAGGGAGGCAGGGCAAAGAGATGTGGCTAGGACTCTTCATAACCTTCCTAACCCAAGTGGCCATTTCTCCCCAGAGGAGATAGCCTCTCCCAGTGGCCTAAAGGCAGGGAATACAGCCTGCCACACCCTTCCTGCATTCTGAGTTATACAAAGGGAAAAAAAAAGGTTCTGAATATCCCCAAAGAGCTCTCAATTTCTGGGTTGGAAGAGGGGCAAGTCCGCCCCACTATTCAAGTAATCAGACTGATAAAAATTCTAGGTTGCACCCAACCCCACTGGTCTCCATACATGGATCTCTGACCAACCAAGGTCAGAGTTATATTTTGGGATACTCACAGAGGACTGGCCCTGGATTAGGGAAAATACATTCAGCTGATCCTCATAGAGCAAAACAACTCCAACCACACCAAAGCCCTGACAGAAACAGACACTTGAGTGATTAAGATTGGCAGCTGGCAGACAGGCAAAGCAGGCATATTGGTCCCGCCTGCTTGCAGCCAGGGATGTGGAGATAGACAGAGCAGCAGTGGATCACTTGGAGGTTCAACACTTTGCTAAATGCCAAAGACAGTGCCTGACACTGGTCAACACCTAACTACCTAACAGAAAGCCAGAATTGGCAGACATAACAGAAGAGAGGGGTCCTAAACCAGCAGAAATGGGGCATTAAAAATCAGCTGAAGCATATCACACTTCACTTTTTTTGTTTTATTTTTTATTTTTAAATATATTTTTTAATTTTATAGTATTATATATTTTAATTTAATTTTTATTTTCTTATTATATGCTATTTTTTAATTTATTTTTTCACCTTTTCATTCCTTACTTCTTTCCTTTTCATCCTGTTTTTCTTCTCATTGCCCTGCTTTAGCTTTTCCCTTTTCTTTCTTTTTACCCCTTGTTAAAAAGTTATATTTACCTGCTTTATTGATGTGTTGTTATTATTGTAGTCTCTTTTGGCTAAATTATATATCTAATTTTCTGCTCCCTACTCCTACTCTATCTCCCTTTCCCTTTTCTCTTTCTTAGCTACTCAATTTATTTTTATTTTTTCCCCTCTCCTCTCTTGCTCTTTTCTGCTCCTAAATTTTAATTAGTTGTAATTCCTAAATTCAGATCTATCTGCTCTCTCCTCTATTATCCTTTTTAACAACAAAATAATAAATAAATAAATAAATAAATAAATAAATAAATATTTTTTCTTCTTATACACTCATTCTCTTTCTCCCTCCTCTATACTAAACCATGGTCCTTCCCCTATTCATCCTATTTTTTAATCTTATATTTTGTATTTAAGCTCTGCCTCTACATATTCTGCCCCTTCCCCCCATCTTCTGGGTGTTCTTTGTTTGTGCCTTTTGGTTATTTGTTTGTTTTGTTGTGTTGTATCCCCATGTTCTTTCTTTTTTCTCTTTTTCTTCTTTTTTTTTCTTTTCTTGCTATCATTTTTGCTCTCATCTTTCTCTCCTAATACTCTTTTCTCTAGTGGTCACTTCTATTGGGGTTATAGCCATCTTGTGTACATCTGTGTTCTGTTACGTTGGTGTCATGTGATGTGATGTATTTTGTGCTGTTCTGTCAACACCTCCACAACGATTTGCATGACATGCAAGCCTCATAACCAGACACCCTGAGAGGAGACTCCATCCATGAGCAGAACAATAATAGTCAAGATCCAACTACATGAAGTGAATCCAAATATCTCAGTTAGCAGGAATCCCTAGAATACCCAGCCCAGAAGTCCTGAGAGACTACACCACTGGGCCCCACAAACCATCTACTACATAAGACAAAGTAAAATATCTGGTGGCATAGAAGTTTGATGTAATTTATAGAAACAGTATGGAGTTTCTTCAAAAAATTAAAAATGGAACTCCCATTTGACCCAGTAATCCCACTTCTAGGAGTATATCCCAAGAAATCAGAAACAACAATCAAAAAGAGCATATGCCCCCTTATGTTCATAGCAGCACAATTTACAATAGCTAAGATTTAGAAACAGCCTAAGTGCCCATCAGCTGATGAGTGGATTAGAAAACTGTGGTACATCTACACAATGAAATAGTAAGCTGCTATAAAAAAGAAAGAACTCTTACCATTCTCAACAGCATGGTTGGAACTGGAGAACATTATGCTAAGCGAAATAATCCAGTCAGAGAAAGATAAGTATCATATGATCTCACTAATGTGTGGAATATAATGAAAAATATAAACTGATAAACCAAAATAGATCCAGAGATATAGAAGCATCAAACACACCATCAAACTTCATAGGGAGGCAAGAGAATGGGGGGGTGTTGGTGATAAGAGATCAACCAAAGGACTTGTATCTTTGTATATGAGCAAGACCAATGGACACAGACACGAGGGGGGTGGGGACATGTGCTAGGGGGTGGGATCAGGAGTGTGCAGGGAAAGGTCAATGGTGGAAAAAGGAGACATATGTAAAACTTTCAAGAATAAAGAATTTTAAAAAATAATTGCCCATATACATATGGGCCTCTTTTTGGACCCTCAGTTATTCTCCTTTGATCTAGCTCTTATGGAAATGAAAATCAAAACTATGATGACATGCTGCCTCACACATGTTAGAAGGGCTATCATCAACAAGACAAATAATAACTGATGTTGGAGAGGTTTTGGAGAAAAAGGAAGCCTCTTTCACTGCTGTGGGAATGCAAAGCCACTATGAAAACCAGTATACAGGATCCTCAAAAAATTAAGAATATAGTTACCATATCACCCAGCAACCTCTATTCTGGGTATCTAACCCCATAAAATAGAAAATATTTATTTTCAAATATATATGCATACCTATGTTCATAGTAGCATTATTTACAGTGGCCAAGGCATGGAAACAACCAAAGTGTCATTCAATAGATGACTGGATAAGGAAGATGTGCTACATATATATGTACAATGGAATACAACTCAGCCATAATAAAAGATGAAATACTGTTATTTGTGACAACATGGATGGATCTTGAGAATATCATGCTAAGCAAAAGAACTCAGACAGAAAATGTCAAGAACCATATGATTTCACTCATATGCAGGATATAAAACTGATTATAACAAATGAACAAACAGGGAAAACATCATAGACAGAACCTGTGATGGTTATCCGAGGAAAACGGAGGTACGGGGATAGTGAAGGGTAGAGGGTGGTCAAGTGTATGGTAATGAAAGGAAATTTGACTTTGGTTGGTGGTCACACAAATGCAATATACAGTTGATGTATCATAAAATTGTACACTTCAAACCTATGTAATTTTGTTAACCAATCACACCTCAATAAATATAATTTAAAAAAATTAAATTAAACACAAAACTATAAAAAATAATTATAAATATGTGTTATTAAGCACACAACACATAAACACATAGTGTTTGACATCAATAATGTATGGAGAAGTTGGAACTTTATAGGACTAGAGTTATCTATGCAAGGTTAAGTTGTTGAAAATTGAAATTAAATAATTATAATTGTTAGATGTTACATGTAATCCCCATGGTAAATACAAATAAAGCATCTATAAATTATACGCAAAAGAAAATATAAAAGAATAAAAATTGTCACTACAAATAGCCCAATAAACACACAAAAAACAGACAACAACGGAGCAAATGAAGAACAAAAATAGTATATGATATATGCAAATGGCAGAAGCCCTTCCTTATCAGTACTTACTTTGAATGTACCAAACCTTAACAAATATAGGAAAAGCAATACTGAGTGAAATTCTTAACAGTAAATTCATACATTAAAGGTAGAAATTACTCAAATCTAATAATGTAGCTTTACATTTTAAGAAACTGGATAAAGAATTAACAGAATAAAGGGAAAACCATTTGATAATTTCAATTGATGAAAAAATGTATTTGACAAAACTCAACACCCCTTCTTGATAAAAATACTCAATAAACTAAGACAATTTTTCAGCATGATAAACTCCATATATAAAAACCCCACAGCTACAATCATTTTCAATGGTGAAAAAAAGTTTATTTTTTCCTCTAAAATCAGAAAACCATCCTAAAAGTCTTAAAATCTTAAAAAACCTCAAATATCCAAAGTAATCTTGAAAAGAAGGACAAAGTTGGCAAAATCACACTTTCAAATTTCAAAATGCACTACAAAGCTATAGTTGTTAAAACAGTGTGGTACTGGCATAAGAACAAACATATAGACAATGGATTAAAAAAGAATTCCCAGAAATAATGATTTTGACAAGAATACTAAGACCATTCAAAAGAGAAAGGACATTCTTTTCAACAAATAGTGAAGGCAAACCTGGATATTCACAAGGGAAAAAAAGTAAAGTTTAACCTGTATTTTACAAGATATACAAAGTTAATTCAAAATAGATCAAACATCTAGATATAGACCTGAAAAAATAGAGGCAAGAAAACATAGAGGTGAAATTTCATGACATTGGATTTGCCAATTATATTATATCTTTGATATGATGCCAAAATAAATGGCAACAAAATAAAAAAATAGATAAATTAGACTTTATAAAAATTTAAAATGTATATCAGACAAAATGATCAAGTGAATGAAAAGACAACCCATGGAATGGCAGAAAATATTTGGAAGTCATGTATCTGATTAGTAGTTAATACCAGAATATAGCAGTAACTCCTAAAACTCAAAAAGGAAAAAAAAAATTGAAAAAGGCCTTGAATAGACATTTCTCCAAAAAAGATATACAAATGGGCAATAAGCGCATGAAAATATGCTCAATGACAGACATAAGCAAATGTAAATCAAAATGACAATGAGATACAACTTAACACCCATTAGAATGGCTATTAAATGAATAATAAATATTGGAGAGGATATAAAGAACACTTGTGCAATACTGGTGCTAATATGAAATGGTATAGTCACTTTGAAAAATGTTATGGTGATTCCTTAAGAAATGAAAACTTGAAGTAACATATTATTTAGTAGTCTCATGTTGAGGTATATCCCAAAGGAACTGAAAGAAGGAACTAAAACAGAAATGTATATATTAATGCTCATACAGCTTCACTCAACAATAGCCAAAAAGTAGAAACAACCTGCATGTTCTTTAAGAGATGAATAGATAGAAGAAAACATAGGCAGCAAAATCTCAGACATCTCTCAGAAATATTTTTCTGCATACATCTTTTAGGGCAAGGGAAACAATGAATAAAATTAACAAAGGGGACAAAATAAAAATAAAATGCTTCTACAAAGCAAAAACCATCAATAAAATGAAAAGAGATCCCCATATAGGAGAACATATTTTCCAATAATATATCTGATAAGATGTTAATTTCCAAAATATATAAAGAACTTAACAAAAGGAAGACAATTCAATTAAAAAAAATGGGCAAAGGACCTAAATAGACATTTCTCCAAAGAGGACATACAGAAGGCCAAGAGACATATGAAAACATGCTCAAAGTCACTAATCATCAGAAATATGCAAATTAAAATGACAATTAAGTACCACCTAACACCTGCCAGAATGGCTATCATCAACATATCAGCAAACAAGTGCTGGCGAGGATGTGGAGAAAAGGTAATTCTCGTGCACTGCTGGGGGGAATGCAGACTGGTGCAGCCACTATGGAAAACAGTATGGAGTTTCCTCAAAAACTTAAAAATGGAACTGCCATTTGATCCAGTGATCCCACTTCTGGGAATATGTCCTAAGAAACCTCAAACACCAATCAGAAAGAATGTATGCACTCCTATGTTCATTGCAGCATTATTTACAACCTGAGGCCCGGTGCACAAAATTCGTGCACGGAGCGGGGAGTTGCCTCAGCCCAGCCTGCACCCTCTCCAATTGGGGACCCCTTGGGGGATGTCTGACAGTCGGACATCCCTCTCACAATCTGGGACCACTGGTTCCTAACTGCTCACCTGTCTGCCTGCCTGATCACCCCTAACTACCCTCCCCTGCTGGCCTGGTTAGCCCCAAATGCCCTCCACTGCCTGCCTGATCTCACCCCCAACTGCCCTCCCCTGCAGGCCTGATCTCGCCCCCAACTGCCCTCCTCTGCTGGCCAATTTGGTTCTGATTGGTTGGTCAAAAGATCCACCTCCTAGGCAGCCATTGGCTCCCCACAGAACCCAGATTTGGGTCTGATTGGTGGGTTTCTATGCCAGTCAGCGTCAGAAGCTCCACCTACTAGGCAGCCATTGGCTTCCCACAGCACACACATTTGTTTCTGATTGGTCAGTGTCTATGACACTCAGCGTCAGAAGCTCCACCTCTAGGCAGCCATTGGTTCTTCACAGCACACACAGTTGGTTCTGATTGGTAGGTTCCTATGCCAGTCAGCGTCTCTGAGCCTATCAACGGGGCCTGATCGGAAAGGCAGGGATGATCAGCAGCTCCGGTGGAGGCCTGGAGAGAAATGGAGGCACGGGTGCTGGCCAGACTGAGAGAGAAAGAGAGAGGCAAGTGCTGATCAAAAGCTGCCTCAGAGGCAACTGATCAGTCCCTGCTTCTCTCTTCAGGCCTCTCTCTGGCCCTGATTCGCAGCCCCCTCAGCAGTCAGTGCTGGGGCACCGCACCTGACTGCAGGACTGACTTCCAGTTGGTCAAGCCTCGGTTGTTATTGGTTGTTACGACCCAGAATTTTTATATATTAGGATAGCTAAGATGCAAAAGCAGCCCAAGTGCCCATCAATGATGAGTGGATAAAAAAGCTGTGGGACATTTACATCATGAAATACTGTGAAGCTGTAAAAGAGAAGAATCTCTTACCCTTTGAGACAGCATGGAGGGAACTGAAAACATTGTGCTAATTGAAAAATGTCAGGTACAAAAGGACATATTATATGGTTCCTCTTATGAAGTACCTAGAATAGGCAGAGCGATAGAAAAAGTAGACTACAGATTACCAGGGAGTGTGGGGAGATACTAAGTGGTAGTCCTTTTTTAATGGGTGCTTAGCTTCTGTTTGGTTTGCAGGCTCCTCCCCGGCGCGGGCCCTGGTCGGGGCTCGTGCAGCAAGCAACCAATCTATATGTGTTTATCTCACATCTATGTTTCTCTATGTCTTTCCCTCTCTCTTCCACTCTCCCCCAAAAAATCAATGAAAAAAAAAATATCCTAGGATGAGGATTAGCAACAACAACAAAAAAAATAACAAAAAGCAAGTGTATTTTTATAAATTAGTAACAATTAATCAAAAGATTAGATTAACAAGACAATTCCATTTACAAACTCATTAAACAGAATAAAATGCTTAGCAACAAAATTAACAAAAAGAGAAACACTTATATACACTGAAAACTACAAAATATTGCCATGCAACTTCTACCTAAATGAAGAGATGTTCTATATTATTTATTTACTTATGTATTTTTATTGATAATTTTACAGATAGAGGAAGGGAGAAAGCTGGAAACATTGATGTGAGAAATAGTAATTAACCGTCTCCTGCATGCCCTAACAGTGTTTGAACTGGCAACTCAGGCATGTGCCCTGATGGGTAATCAAAACTACAACCTTCTATTGTATGGGCAATGCTCTAACTAACTGAGCCACCCGGCCACGGTGACACTTCACATTTTTAGATAGAAAAATAAACATTTGTATGGTGTCAATTCTTCTCTAAATTGATTTACAGATTTAACACTCTCCATACAAAATTTCAGAGCTTCTTTAAACAAAAATAGAAACCTGGTCCTAACATTTATAAAGAATTGTAAAGGACTTAGAATAGTCAAAATAACTTTAAAAGAGAGGATAAGTAGGAGGCCCTATACTTCCCAATTTCAAAATCACTAAAAAGTAGCAGTAAGCAAAAAAGAGTGATATTACTGTAAGGATAGTCATAAGGATCAAAGGTACAGAACTGAGAGTCCTGAAATACATTTATGGCCAATTGATTTTCAACAAAAGTGTTAAGACAATTCAATCAAGAAAAGAGCCTTTTTTTCTAAATGGTACAGGGACAATTTGATGTTCACATATGAAAATATTAATGTAGATTTCCATGTCCCATCATACACAGCAACTAAATAAAAAATGAATCAGACCTACAATAAAAGCCAACCCCATAAACTTTAAAAGAAAACAGGAGAAATGTGTGAACTTGGTTTAGAGAAAGAGACATTTGAACACCAAATGCTCAATCCACTACAACAAAAATGGTAGATAAATTGGAATTCAACAAAATAAAATAAGATTTGAAAGACACTATCAAAAAATAAAATACAAGACACAAACTGGGAGAAAACAGATGCAAATCTTATATTTGATAAAAGACTTGATTTTAAATATGCAAAGAACATTACAGCTCATTAATAGAAAGATTAAAAATGCCCTCGCAGGTGCAGCACAGTTGGTTGGTGTCCTGTCCAGTTCATGGATCAGGGCATATACCTGGGTTATGGATCCCTTTCCCAGTCCAGGCTCATATGGGAGGCAACTGTTGGCTCTCTCTCTCTCTCTCTCTCTCTCTCTCTCTCTCTCTCTCTCTCTCCAACTAATATCAAAATAATATGTCCACAGGTAAAGGTTAAAAAATTACAGCCTTAGCCACTGTGGCTCAGTGTTAGAGCCCACAGACTGAAGTGTCTTGGGTTTGATTCTGGTCAAAGGCATATACTAGTAACTCGGTTGCAGTCTCTATCCTTTATCCCTGGCCTTGGTCAAGGCATGTGCTGGAGGCAAACAATAGATGTATCTCTCTCACATCAATGTTTCTATTTCTCTGTCTCTCCCCCTCCCTTCTACTCTCTCTAAAAATTAATGGAAAAAAATATCCTCGGGTGAGGATTAACAAATTAAAAAAAAAAAATCAAAAGAAAACAAAAAGACAATCCATTTTAAAAATGGGCAAAATACTTGGATACATATTTTTCCTAAGAGGATATATAGGTGGCTAGTAATCACATGAAAAGGTATTAATGTATTATTCATCAGCAAAATGCAAATTAAACACTTCACATTACTAGATAAGTTTTTTTTTCTTTTTTTTTTAAATCTACACCACCCTGGCCAGTATGACTCAGTTGGTTGGAGCAGTTGTTCCTTGCACTGAAGGGTTGTGGGTTCAACCCTCAGTCAGAGCACATACCCGAGTTGTGGGTCCGGTCTCCCAGTCAAGGCAGTTATAGGAGGTAACCAATCAATGTTTTTCCCTCTTTCAATTTCCCATCCTCTCTCTAGAGTTAACAAACATCCTCTGATGAGGATTAAAAAAAAAAAAAGACAAGCCCAAAAGTTGACCAAAATGTGGAGAAACTAGAATGTATAAAATCTTTAATTATCGCCATCTTGTGACAATATGGGGGCAGCCATCTTGTGATGACATGGGGGCAGCCATCTTGTGATGTGAGGGTGTGAGGGTCAATTTTCATATTACCTCTTTATTATATAGGATTATTTCAAATATTGACGCCTTAATTAGTATATTTGCAACTCTTTCTGAAACAAAATTCTATGTCTTTCCACAATTTTTTCTCTCATAGGATTTCCAAACTAAAAAATTTTATCACATTTTCTTATTTTTATTATCCCTCTTTAAATTAGAAAATAACAACAATTTTATTTGGTGAACTTCATCTATTTTTAGGTGTAGATGTGAGCTTAATAAAATAACTATTCTTAGTGGTATTTGGTAATTTTGAAAATTTCTGCTTCATTTTAATTTGTGATTTTTGAGATGATTGCTTTCTCTATCACAAAGTTTAGCTCATGTCTGGCTTAATGCAGAGAGAGAGAGAGAGAGAGAGAGAGAGAGAGAGAGAGAGAGAGAAATTATCTAAATATCATGAATTAGGAATACCATAATTGTGGGCATAACCCATTTCTGCATTTTCTTTCTTGAGCTAAGAAGGCCATGCCCATTAACACCATCTTTCTCTGTGCTTTTGATAATATTTTCCTCATCCCATAAATGTGTTTAACATATATTAATAAAGCAGGTCTAACATTGGTATTCTAATAATTTTAATAGTTTTGAAGGAAAAATACTGAGGAAGTTGGCTTATCGAATTTTGATGAATGGTTTAATATATACATAGCCTACTTGAGTTGTATTTCTGCCAAAAAGTTTAGTTACTGAGTTCCAATGAGTCTTAAAATAAATTTGCTTCAGTATTTATATAGAAGTGATATTAGTTGAATGCATCAGTATATCCATGAGCAGTACAAAACAAATTGCAAACATAAAATTCTATATAATAAAACCTAATATGCTAAGTGTCCTGTCATCCTGTTGGCAGTTCAACCAATCAAAGCATAATATGCTAATGATATGCTAAGGCAACTCAACTGTTCCCTATGATGTGCACTTACCACCAAGGGGCAGATGCTCAGACTAGTAGGTTAGCTTGCTGCTAGGGTCTGCCAATTGGGTCTGAGACAGGCCAGACATGCCCTGGAGCCCTCCCACAGTTCCTCCCCTTCTGGCCAACCTCCCATATCCCTCCCCATCCCCGACCTTGCACCAGTGGGGTCCCTTGGCCTGGCTTGCACCCTCTTGCAATCTGGGACCCCTTGGGGGATGTCGGACAGCTAGTTTCGGCCCAACAGCAGAACGACTGGTCACTATGATGTGCATTGACCACCAGGGGGCAGACGCTCAATACAGGAGGTGCCCTCTGCTGGTCAGTGCACTCCCACAGGGGGAGCACCACTCAGCCAGAAGCCAGGCTCACGGCTGTCTGGCAGGTGGACATCACCTGAGGGGTCCTGGACTGCTAGAGGGCACAGGCCAGGCTGAGGGACCCCTCCCCCCGAGTGCACAAATTTCATGCACCAGGCCTCTAGTGTAAAATAAAGAGAAAACATGTACTTTTTATTAAGTAAGGGAAGCTAGATAATAAAATAGCAAATTTTACAAGAGAGAATTATCTGTGTTTATTCAGTACTCTTAAAATTTTTTCATATATTTTTTCAACAGAATCTGTTAACACAAGACAAAAATTCAATTCAGTTTATTAACAGTTAGCACATCATCTCTCAATGAATCTTGTTTCAATCTAAACAGGTCCTGCAAGGAGCTAATGAGCAAGCTCCTGGCTGATATTGTCATTTAATCAGGCATAAAAGCATTTAGGACCAGGACCCATTGACAAGATGTAGGCTCAGACAAACTTCAATGAAACACAATATATGAACATATTTGTCTAATTGCATATGAGGTTTTTCTCACAGATTCCCACCAAAACACTTAATTATCTACAGAGGCAATGCATCTGTTTCAGATCCATAGGAAGCTTTTCGGTTTGTTGTAACCACACATAATGGATTGAATCAAGAGTTATTAGGCTTTGTTTCCAGTTTTCTCATGTTAATTGCTATAGCAACCTGAAGCCAAGGTTGGAGCATTGTATAGAGTAAGCAATTAAGAGCAACCATCATTGGTCCTGATAGAATTATCCTTGGCCTTTAAGGAAAAATAAATCAAGCATTTATAAAAATTAGAAATGTAGAATGTGAAAAAAATCTTATTTTCATATTTTCCCATAAAAATTAGGAAATTGTAAATGAATTAGTATTTATATTTCTCCTTTTAAAGTTAATAATTGAAAACATTCAAAATGTATATAATATACAACTTTGAACATATGAAATGAGTGTTTTGCTTCAAAACTAATAAATTACTTACAGCTTACTTCACTCTAGTATATAGAGAAAAGAAAATGAAAACAAATAACAATTGTGTGATTATGTTCTTTTTAAAAATCTTGATTAATTGTTGCAGTTATATAACATTTACAGCATCTATATGTTTAATTTTGCTGAGAGGTCAAGTGGTGGAATGATCTTTCCTCCACTCTCGTTCCCACATGTGACTTTTAAATATTCTCTCAATTTATTATTAAATAAACTAGAGGCCCAGTGTGTAAAATTTGTGCTTGGGGGGGTCCCCTCAGTGCAGCCTGCACCCTCTCCAATCCAGGACCCCTCGGGTGATGTCCAACTGTTGGCTTAAACCCGGGACCACTGGCTCCTAACTGCTCACCTGCCTGTCTGCCTCATCTCCCCTAACTGCCCACCCCTGCCAACCTGATTACCCCTAACCACCTCTGCCTGCCGACCTGATCTCCCCCAACTGCCCCCCTGCTGGCCTAGTCACCCCTTACTGTCCCCCTGCCAGCCTGGTCACCCCCAACTGCCCCGCCTGCCGGCCTGGTCGCCCCAAGCAGCCTGCTGTTCAGTCATTTGGTCATTCCTCACTAACCCCCCTGCTGGCCTGGTTGCCCCATGAAGCCTGTTGTTCAGTCGTTTGGTAGTCCCTCGCTAACCTCCCTGCCAGCCTGGTTGCCCCACCCAGACTGCTGTTCCATCGTTCGTCTGGTCATTTAGGTCATGATGGCCCTTGGCTTTTTATATATTAGGACATTTATGATCTCTGCAATAATAAATGGAAATCACAAAATGTATCATTTTAAGTATTTTAGTTATATAGCCTTTGCATACTATTAAGGATAAAATAATTCCAGGTGTTTTTGACTGTGTTCCTTAGTTACAGATAGGTTCATTGCTTAGAATATAATACCATACTAATATTTTATGCTGATTTGATCTTTCTTAGTTTAGAAGCTAACTTTTCTCTTTCAAAGGAGACTCAACAAAGAATGTTGCTTTGTTGCAAATCATCAGGAAGTTTTCCAGCATATTAAAATAATAAAAATGAGCAAGTTAACCAAAAGATAAAATAGAGAAATGGAATAAGGAATTACACCAGTAATGTAAGGGGAGATATAGAGGCTCAATGAATTAAGAGCAATTTTGGGGAAAACTGAAAATTAAAAGAATGAATGTTTCTCAGAACACAGAGATAAAGGAACTGTAATAAATATTTTATTTAAGAATCTACTGTATGAAAACTTGGATTTGCACAAAAGATGAATTAGTAGATAATCTGTCGACATAAGAAACATCCAAACCGGTAAGAATTTTTAAATTTATTTGAGCTGAACTAATGACAATGACTGGGTATGAGAAAATGCTCTGGAAAATGGAAGTTTTAACACTTATTTTATACATCAGAATCAAAGGGGAAGGTGTGGTTACATGGAATTCACTGGTGAAAGATTCAGGGAGGTGGGAAAAAACAAATTAGGGAAGTCTCTGGGATTGTATAAAAATGAAAAGGAATGGATACATTGTTCTTTTACATAGGTGGGTATAAGTCAGTTAACAATTAACAGTTAACTGTTATCCTGGTCATTGTTATCTAGTTAACAATTAACAGGATAACAATCACAATGAGGGGCTCAGTGGTCTCCTGAAAAAGTGAGAGATTTTGCCCTGAGGTGTCTGGATAAAAGGAACTGACTGACATTCCAAAGGTATGTTATCTTAGATGAAAAAAGGCAATAGACAGGCTCAGTTAAGGTAAAGATTGACCTTTCTCAAGAAAGATAGGGGACATGACTATCCACCATAACTGGCCTTTAATTAGAGTTTCTGTTTTAGTTTCTTTTTTTTTTTTTTTTAATCCTCACCCAAGGATTTTTAGAGAGAGTAGAAGGAAGGGGGAAGGAAAGAGAGAGAGGGAAACATTGATGTGAGAGAGACACAATGACTGGGGACTAGTGACAGAGCTTGCAACCAAGGTACGTGTGTGCCCTTGACCCTTGAGTGGAATTAAACTGGAGACCTTCAGTTCATGGGCCTACACTCCAACCCTCGAGCCAAACTGGCCAGGGCTATCTAGAGAGCTTTCATTTCAGACCATCCTATGTGGTTACTTTAGGCCTCTGAGTTTGTAAGGCCACCAGGCAGGACTCCCTTGAGCTAAGCAGGTTTTGTATGTGACCCCTTTTGTCCACAGTTCTTTATAACAGTTCTGATAATGTTATTCTTTTATAGGTTTAGCTCCTATATTTTATTTAATAATATAAGTGTTAAGAACAGTTTGTATACTAAGTCTTTGAGACCGAAATATTATGCTTTATAAGAGAATAAGCTGCTTTAAATCCAATCAAACCAGTAATTCTAAATTAAAGTAAACTCTGGTAATCTGTCCTAGTGTAGGCTCTCTAAACTTCCCAACAAAATAACAGTTTTAATACAGATATGAAGTAAAATGGCAATAAAAACTAAGCTTCAGTGGTAAATTGTTAAAATTTTATAGATACAATACCTGTAGTTGAAATGAGAATCACATATTAATTTTTGCTTAAGATAATACAAATATGATAGTTTGATAAGATACAGAAATATTTTATTAACTAGAGGCCTGGTGCACAAAATTCATCCATAGGGGGGAGGGGTGTCCGTCAGCCCAGCCTGCACCCTCTCCAAACTGGGACCCCTTGAGGGATGTCCGACTGCCCATTTAGTCTGGGATCAGGCCTAAATGGGCAGTCGGACATCCCTCTCACAATCCAGGACTGCTGGCTCTCAACCACTCTCCTGCTTGCCTGACTGATTGCCCCTAACCGCTTCTGCCTTTCAGCCTGATCACTCCCCAACCACACCCCTGCCAGCATGATCGACACCTAACTGCTCCCCTGCCGGCCCGATTGCCCCTAACTGCCTTCCCCTGCCAGCCTGGTCACCCCTAACTGCCCTCCCCTGCTGGCCTGGTCGCACCTAACTATTCTCCCTTGCAAGCCTGGTGGCCCCCAGCTGTCCTCTCCTGCAGGTCTGGTCCACCCCAATTGCTCTCCCCTGCAGGCCTGCTCCCCCAACTGCCCTCCCCTGCAGGCCTGATTGCCCCCAACTGCCCTCCCCTGCAGGCCTGGTCCCCCACATCTGCCCTCCCCTGCAGGCCTGGTCACCCCTAACTGCCCTCCATGCAGGACTGGTCACCCCCAACTGCCTTATCCTGCAGTCCTGGTCACCTCTAACTGCTCTCCCCTGCAGGCCTGGGTCCCACCAACTGCCCTCCTCTGCAGGCCTGATCGCCCCCAACTGTCCTCCCTTTCAGGCCTGGTCCCTCCCAACTGCCCTTCCCTTCTGGCCTGATCAACCTCAACTGCCCTCCCCTGCTGGCCATCTTGTGGCAGCCATCTTGTGTCCACATGGGGGCAGCCATCTTGTGTGTTGGAGTGACAGTCAATTTGCATATTACTCTTTTATTAGACAGGATTATGTGCAGCCTGTGTGGATGAAAGGGGCCACATGATAACTGAGAAGCTCAGGGAAGGCCTGCATGGCGGTCTTGCATACTCAAAGACTTAAAGTAACCACAAAGGATGGTCTGAAATGAAACTTTAACTAAAAGCAGTTATGATGGGTAGTCAACTCCTAGGCTGGTAATTTCTCTGACAAGGTCAATCTTTATCTTAATTTAACCTATTTTTCTTTTTGCATCTAAGAAATTTCAGAGTAATTTGAAATTTCAGAGTAATTTGTAACTTCCCTTTTTCTGGACCCCTGGGGCACAACCAAATGCACCTGGGCACCAGGAAAGAGACCATAAATTCCTTCATTGTTGTTGTTATCATGTTAATTGCTGACTATTCACTATCCTATACCCACCTAAATAAAAGAAGTATGTGTCTATCATTTTACTCTTTCTCCCATCCCAGATGTTCCCACCCCCCATTAACCTACCCCCCACCCCCACCCCTCCCTTTGCTTTCTCCTGCCTCCCTAATCTATCACCAATGGATTTCATGTAACCCACTTATGTGTATAAAACAAGGTGAAAAAAACCACCATTCTCTGGAGCACTATCCCAATCTGTTGAGATTCTGCTTCCTGGGAATTGTCAACAGTTTGGCTCAAATAAACTCAGAAAAATTCTTTACAGGTTTCAATATTTTTATGTTAACACCTGAATGATAACTTGTAATCCATGATAGACACCAATCCTATATAGTAAAAGCCCCTAACGTGATGCCCTAGTGCAGTGGTCAGCAAACTCCTTAGTCAACAGAGCCAAATATCAACAGTACAACAATTGAAAATTTTTTTTGAGAGCCAAATTTTTTAAACTTAAACTTCTTCTAACACCACTTCTTCAAAATAGACTCGCCCAGGCTGTGGTATTTTGTGGAAAAGCCACACTCAAGGGGCCAAAGAGCTGCATGTGGCTCACGAGCCGCAGTTTGCTGACCATGGCCCTAGCGCAACGCCCTTGAGCAACATTGTCACAAGATGGCTGCCACAAGATGGCCGCCACAAGATGGCCGCCACAAGATGGCTGCATGCACAGCAGAGGTGGGGGCCGGTGGCCGCTCCGTGCAGTGAGGCCTGGGGGTTCCGTGGCTCTGCATGGCGCTGAGTAGGCCGGTCCTGGCGTCTCTGCGCCTCTCATGGATGAGGCAGGTCATGGCAGGGGAGGGCAGCTGATCAGGCTGGCAGGGGAGGGCAGTTAGGGGCAATTGGGCCAGCAGGGGAGAAGTTAGGTGTCAATCAGGCCAGCAGGGGAGCACTTAGGGGGCTATCAGGCTGACAGGCAGAAGCAGTTAGGGGCAATCAGGTAGGCAGGTCAGCGAACGGTTAGGAGCCAGCGGTCTCGGATTGTGAGAGGGATGCCCCCCGAGGGGTCCAAGATTGGAGAGGGTGCAGGCCGGGCTGAGGGACACCCTTCCCACCCACGTATGAATTTCATGCACCAGGCCTCTACTGAGGACATAAACATCTCTAATGAAACATCTGGTGTGGTGCTTTCCTTCCAGTTTTCTTCTACCATCATTTCCTCTTTAATATTCATTTAGCAATGGCAATCTCAAAGAAAACCACCAGAAAGAAACAGAGAAGGACATAATTGGATGAGAGATGGAAGTATTCCCTTTGTTTCTATCTTTAAAAGAGATTATAGTGTATTGGTAAAATTTCTTTCTTAATTATTATTAGAATTTACCAGTAATTCTATCTGGTCCTCATACTTTCTGTTTTGGAAGGTTATTAATTATTGATTCAATTTATGTAATAGATATGGGTCTACTCAGATTGTCTATTTCTTGTGTGAGTTTTGGAAAATTGTGCTTTTGAAGGAATTGTTCTATTTCATCCAGATTATCAAATTAGTGGGCATAGAATTATTCTTAGAATCTCTTTGTTATTTTTTTTTATGTTCATTGGATCTGTAGAGATGTCTCATTTTTTATTTTTGATATTAGCAATTATGTCCTCTCACTTTTGTTCTTAGCCTGGCTAGAGGCTCATCAATATTATTGCTCTTTTCACTACCCAAAGTTAAGTCTCCTTCCATCACCATTTATCCCCCTTTAACCCTCTTCTACCTCCCTGACCCCCTTTCCCTCTATAAATATACTGTGGTCCTTGTCTACTACTTTGTACTAGTGTGTGTGTGTGTGTGTGTGTGTGTGTGTGTGTGTGTGTGTGTGTTTGCTTAATCTCTTCACCTTTTCCACTCAGACCCACAACCCAACTCCCTTCTAACAACTGTCAGTCTGTTCGCTGTATCTATGAGTCCATTAATATTTTGTTACATTAGTTTGTTCATTAGATTCCACATATAAGTGAAATAATATGGTATTTTTCTTTCTATGACTGGCTTATTTCACTTTGTATAATATTCTCCAGGTCCATCCATGGTCTCACAAAAGGTAAGATTCACTTATTTTTTAGAGCCAAGTAGTTTTCCATTGTGTAAATGTACCACAGCTTTTTTATCCACTCATCTATTGATGTGCACTTGGGCTGCTTCCAAATATTAGCTATTATAAAGAATGCTGCAATGAATATAGGGGTATATATATTGTTTCAAATCAGTGTTTCAGCTTTCTTTAACTGAATTCCCAGAAATGGAATCAGATGGTGTATATAGAATTGTATAGCTGAACCCTATATAATTTTATTAATAATTAAACCCTAATAAATTTAATAAAATTATATAATAATAATAACAATTATTATTATTATTCTATATTAGAGGCCCAGTGCATGAAATTCTTGCAGAGGGTAGGAGGGGGTCCCTTAACCCGACCTGCACCCTCTCCAATCCAGGGACCACTGGCTCCTAACCACTCCCCTGCCAGCCTGATCCCCCCTAACCACCTCCGACTGCTGGCCTTATGCTCCTAACTGCTCCCCTGCTGGCCTGATCACCCCTAAGGGCCTCTGCCTGCTGGCCTGATCGTCCCTAACTGCCTCTGCCTGCCAGCCTGATCACCCCTAACTGCTCCCTTGCTGGCCTGATAGTCCCTAAACACCTCTGCCTTGGCCCCTCCGCCACCATGGCTTTGTCCGGAAGGACATCAGAAAGACATCCAGTATAATTAGTATATTACCCTCTTTTCTAGATCCCTAATGTTGAAGTTTATGTTATTGATTTTAGATCATTCTAATATATGTTAGAAAATTTCTTTTAATCATTTCTTTCACTTCATCCCACTTTTACTCTTTAAGGTTTGTTTTTTTTATTGACCTCAAAATATTTTTACATTTCTCTTGAGATATTTTTTGCTCATCTATGAGTTATCAGATATATGTTTTTTAATATTCAATTATTTTTTAATATTTCCTGCTATCTTTCTGTTTGTTATTGATTTCTAGTTTAATTCCATTATGTACTGATGCCAGAGATTTTATGACTACTATTTTTTTTTTTTAATTTGTTCAATCTGTTTTATGGCCCTGAACATCAGCTTTAGAAGAATGTGTAATCTGCTATGTTTGAATAAATTAAGTTGTAGATATAAATTATATCCAGTTAATTGATGTTTCTATTTAGTTCAACTTATCTGATTTACTGCCTCCTGAGTCTAATTCTAATAGGATATTAAAGTATCTATAGTATATATAAAAGTCTAGGTGACCATTACAACTGAACAACTGGAATGACCGGAACGACCAGTCAACCAGTTGCTATTACTCGCACTGATCACCAGGGAGCAGATGCTCAATGCAGGAGCTGCCCTCTGGTGGTCAGTGCACTCCCAAAGAGGGAGCACCACTCAGCCAGAAGCCAGGCTCATGGCTGGCGAGCATAACTGCAGTGGTGGGAGCCTCTCCCAACTCTGCAGCAGTGCTACAGAGTGGCATCAGCAGGTGCAGCCAGGATCAGCATGAGTGGTGGGGTGTCCTTCCCTGGCTAAGGATCCTCCCTGGCCACCTGCTGCTTGGAGCACTGCTACATCCCTCGGGAGATGTCTGACTGCTGGTTTAGGCCTGATCCCCAGGAAGGAGGGTTCCTGGATGAGGGCGCAGGCCAGGCTGAGGAACCCCCACCCCATGCATGAATCCATGCACTGGGCCTCTAGTCTAACTATCATAGTAGATTCAACAATTTCTCCTTGTAGTTCTATAAGTTTTTCCTCACATAATTTACTAGTAGATGCATGAACATTGGGCATAATTATGTCTTCTTGGAGTATTGATCCCCTTTTTATTATGTAATACTCCTCTTTATCCCTGATAATTCTCCTTGCTCTGATATCAGCTCTATCAAATTAATATTTTTTTCTGATTATGATTAGCAGTGTGTATTTTTCTTTATCCCTTTATTTTTAATCTATATGTTCACTTATATTTAAAATGGGCTTGGGATAGAAAAAATATAGTTGGGACTTTTTTTTTTTTTTATCTTTTATGACAATCTCTGTTTTTTTACTGGTCTATTTAGACCATTGATGTTCAAAGTGATTATTTATGTAGTTAGATTAATACTTGTTACAGTTTTTTACTTTGTTCCTACTTTTGTTTTCCATACTCTTTCTGCCTTTTGTGGCTTTAGTTGAACATTTTTTATACCATTTTCTCTTCTTTCTTAGCATATCTATTGTAATTTTTTTTTTAACTAGTGGTTGCCCTAGAGTTTAGAATTTATATTTACAATCATTCCAAGCCCACTTTCAAATAACACGGAACTGCCTTATGCGTAATGTAAATACCTTGTAATAACAAATATATATTCCCAATTTATTTCTCCTGTCGCTTATATCATTACTGTCATTTCACTTGTATATAAGCATACATAATTAAATACATTGTTGCTATTACTGTTTCTTGAACAAATTTCTATCTGTTTAATCAATTAATTTTAACAAAAATAAAGTTTTTATTTTACCTTTATTTATTCTTTCTCTGATGCTCTTCCTTTCTGTAGGTATGTGTGAGTTTCTGACCTGCATCATATCTTTATCTATAATGAATTATTTTAAACATTTCTTGCAAGTCAACTATAATTTCAAATAATTACCTCAATTTTTAATTGTTAGTCTATTTCTCCTTCAATTTTTGAAGGATAGTATCACTGGGTAGAGAATTCTAGGTTGGTGATATTTTTTTCAGCACTTATTTCACTTTTTACTTTTATGGTTTCTGAGGGAAAGTTGAGTGCAATTTTTATCTTTGTTACTCTATAAGTAAGTTGTTTTTGACTCAGGTTTCTTTTATTTTATTTTTTAACTTTGACTTTCTTAAGTTTTAATATGCTATGTATCCTGCTAGACATTCTCTGAGTTTCCTGAATTTGATGGGCAAAATTAGCAGTCATTACTGAATCAAATATATATCTGGTTCTCTTCTCTTTTTCTTCTTCTGGTATGTCCATTACACATCTGTTTCAACTTTTGAAGTTGTTCCACTGTTCTTGAATATACTGTTCTGTTTGTTTTCATTCAATCATTTCTATTTGTTTTTCAGTTTTGGAAGTTCCTGTAGCCATATCTTCAAGCTCATTAATTCTGTTTTCAATTGTGTCCAGTATACTAATGAACTTTTCAAAGGCATTCTTTATTTCTTATTTTTTCTTAGAATTTTTCTGTCTACTTACATTATCCATCTGTTCTTGCATGTTGTTTACTTTTCCCATTAGATATCTTATGATATTAATCAGAGTAGTTTTAAATTCCTGATTTTAGCATTTCAACATTCTTGCCACATCTGACTCTCTTTTTAAAAAAATATATCTTTATTTATTATTTATTTCAGAGAGGAAGGTAGAGAGAGAAATAGAAACACCAATGATGAGAGAGAATCCATGATCAGCTGCTTCCTACACCCCACACCCCCACTCCCCTTCAACCCTGGCATGTGCCCTGACTGGAAATTAAACCCCACTTCCTAATTCATAGGTCTATGCTCAACCACTGAGCCACACTGGCTGGAATACATCTAACTCTTTTTATGATGCTTGATCAGTCTCTTCAAACTATGTTTTATTTCTTTGCTTGTTAGTATGCTTTGTAATATTTTGTTTAAATCTGGACATAATATATTGGTTGTAAGGAACTCCAGTAAATAGACTTTTAAGGAAATGGGGAAGAGAAAGCATTCTGAGCATACAAAAAGCTCTCGGTCTTTTGGTGAGCGAGTGCCCATGGACTGTGAACTACATCCCCCTGACACCCCACTCAAGTACAACAGTATGGCTGTAGAAGTCTGAAGTTTAGTATTTCCTTCCCCCATGTAGAACTCTAGAGCTGGCTCCTGTCCTCTAGGTAGATTATTCTTTCATAAAATCTCAGCAGGTTAGCATCTGGTAAAATAGTTTATCATGAGGGCAGGCCTTGTTAAGAAGAATGTAATCCAATGACAGACAAATTTTAAAAAGATGATATTTTTCTCAACCCTCTCAGGAAGTAGGGATAAATTTTTCTCTCATATTCACTATGAAAACCTAGTAGAACTCCTGGAAATAAATCTCACAAAATTGTGTGGACTCACTGTTACTGGATACCTATGGAGATTTTAACATTTACACTTCTCCACAGAGGCTCTAGCAATTAGTTGATTACAGATTCATTTTTCATCTTCTGCCACTGTTCCCACAAAGCCTTTTGCTCACATGCCTGTGTTCCAGTAAGTTGTGATTCTCTATTTCCACCTGTTTATCTCTCCAATCTTTGCATACTGGTTTGCCCTGTTACCTTACTTCTTTGATTAATCAAGATTTGTTGACTTTCTCATTCGTTCACATTTTCCTTGAGGTTCAGATAGAGTGATTTCTAAGTTCCTTCATGCCATGGGTAAACTATATGTTAAGGTTTTATCTGCCCTTCCACTCCCCTCAAACATGCATATCCTCCCCCATCATCAACATTCTATACCAGGGTGATGCATATTTTTTTTTAATCCTCACCCAAGGATATTTTTTTATTGATTTTTAGAGAGAGTGGAAGAGAGAGGGAAAGACAGAGAGAAACACTGATGTGAGAGGAACACATCCATTGGTTGCCTCATGCACCCACCCTGACCAGGACAAGGGCTGGGGAGAAGCCTGCAACCGAGTACATGCCCTTGAAGGGAATCAAGCCTGGGACCCTTCGGTCTGCAGGCCAACACTCTATTCACTGAGCCACACCGCCTAGGGTGAGTGGTGCATTTGATACAAGATATGAACCAACATTGACACATCATTTTAAGCCAAAGGCCAGAGTTTACATTAGAATTTATTCTTGGTGTTGAAGTGCTATGGATTTTGACAAATGTCTAGTGGCATGTATAAACCATTATAGTGTCATACTGAATAGTTTCACTACCCTAAAAATCTCCTATATTCCACCTATTCATTCCCCTACTCCCAACCCCTGACAATCACTAATTTTTTATTTATTTTTTTTACTGTTTTTAAAGGTTTGCATTTTTTAAAATGTCAAATATGCCCTCCCCTGCATATTACCTCTTTATAATATAGGGTATTTTCTTTAACATATTGGACAGTGTACCTGCCGTGGTCTTCACAAATCAGTAAAAATGTAAACCCAAACTAAAAGTGTCATAAAATAAACTCCTTAAACAGAAATTTCATGAGACCTTGGAAAGGTGATATCATGTGGTTGTTTCTTCCTTTCTTCCTTCTCTTTCTTTTTCTTGATGTTTCATCTTTTGTTCTTTCTTTCTTTTTTCCTTTTATTCCTTTTCTGTCCTCTCTTTCTCTTAACTTTTCCGTTGGTAGAATCGTCAGTACTTGAATCTGTCTTGCTTCCAGAAGACAAAGAAGAGGGAAACACACAGTCATCTGAAGAAAAAGATGATCTATGTTGGGATCGGTGGTGTTTCTGGTTTTGCTCTTTTCCCGGTTTGTTTGTCATTTCTGCCGGCCCCGGCATCTTCAGGACTTGTGTGTGGGCACTTCTTATTCATGTCTACAAAACCTCCCTGCCTGGTGGAAACTGTAGGGGAAAAGGCCTTCCTGGGTGGGCTCCAGCCCTTCCCAAAGTGCTGAGGAACCAGGGCAGGTAGCGCCCGCCACCGCCACTGCAGAGTCAACCTCCGGACCTCGGGGTACTCTCCAGTAATGTAACTGCAGTGTTGCAGTTTGCCTTCAGAAATTAGTTGTAAGTTACTTCTGATGTGAAACCCTACCTCAGACATTTCCTTTGTGGTTTGTAAATATTTTAAACAAAACCCATTTATCTCCCTAACCTGGTCAGAAGTTCCTACCCAATGGGAAAGGTTTGCTGGGCAGTATTGCCCAGATACCCCTCCCCCCCATCTCCAATTACTCGGCTGGGGGAAAGGGAAGTTCCAAGTCTATAGGTGTGTGTGGGGGGCATCACTCCATGGGGGCACAGGCCCTTTGGAGGTTGACACCCCAGGCTGCTGCTGGGAGGGGATCGCTCTAGGGGGTTTGGCTGCCTCCCAGGCCCACAACCCCTGGCTAAGGCTGGGAGCTGATCGCTGGGGGCAGGTGGTGGTGCAGGCACCTCCCAGGCCCACAGCCCTGGCCGCGGCTGGGAGCAGATCGCTCCGGGGGAGGGGCGCAGCCACCTCCCATCAGACAGGCTGACGGCCTGGGCCGTGGCTGGGAGCTGATCGCACTGGAGGGGCATGGCTGCCTCCCAGCCAACAGGCCAACGGCCCGGGCTGTGGCTGGAAGTGGATCGCACTGGGGGGTGGGGGGGCACGGGTGCCCCCCAGGCTGACGGCCTGGGCCGCAGCTGAGAGCGAATTGTGCTGTGGGGGCCTCTGGTGCCTCCCAGGTCGACAGCCTGGGCCGCACGCTGCCGGCTCTCATCAGCAGCCCTCCCTGGGACTGGGGGACTCCAGCAGGCCTGAGAGGACTGGGCACCGCCATTTTGTCATGGAGTTACAGTTAATTTGCATATTACTCTTTTATTAGATAGGACAAGTTATATATTTTTTTATTAAATAAGTTAGTACATATTTTATTATTTTATTGTGAGTGGAACTGTATTCTTAATTTAACTTTTAGAATGGTCACTGCTTGAATACAGAATTATAATTAATTTTTTATAATAACCTAGTTTCTTATGACTCTGATCTACTTGTTTAACAGTTCTCAGATTTTTAAAAAAACATTTGTTGTTGCATTCTTAATTTTCTATATACAGGATGATATCAACTGTGAATAAAGATAATTTTACTTCTGTTTTCCACTCTGAATATTTATTCTTTTTCTTGCCTGATTTCACTGCCTAGAACAGTGGTTCCCAACATGGTACACACACCCCACAGGGGGGGCAATTTGATTTTTAAGGGGGGCAATTTAAGAATGAATTATTAACAGTGATTTTTTTGCATTTCTTATCATTTTAGGAGCCTCAGATCTATAATAATAAAAGCACAATATGCTAATTAGACTGGATATCCTTCTGGATGACTTTCTAAACAAAACTGAGGCTGCTGGTGGCCTGAGAGAAGCCCGGGTCTTGGGTGACAGAGGCAAGCCTAGGTCCCAGGGGCCAGAGGGAAGCTCAGGTCCCGGGTGCCAGAGGGAAGCTGGTGCCTGCGGCCAGGTGAAGGAAGGCCTACTCTTGCACAATTTTTGTGCATTGGGCCTCTAGTATAGTATATAAATACATATTGTCACATATTTATGCAATTCAGATCTCTATTATATGTTTTTAAACTCTATTTTCTATTTTTTCATATCACTTAATATTATTATTTTTAAATAATTTCTTAGTGATTTCTTCCTCAGTACTTCAACTGTCCTTTTGTTCTTTTATTTTTCTCTTTCATGGATGCCATGTTCTTTGGAAGCTTGTTTAGACCAATTTAATGGCCTTTTAGGCTTCCTCCATGTGAATAGGAATTCACTCTTTAAATGATAAGAATTATACTAGTTTGTCACAGGGGAGGGGGAGAATCATAATTTTATAGATGCTTAGGTGAGAAATGGCCATAAAAAAGGTTGGGAACCACTGGCCTATAACCTAAACAACTATGATGTAATTCAGTCTGACTCTATTTTGACAGTTGACCACTTCAAAATCCCTCCACTTCCCTTTTTCCTTGTTCAACATTTATGTGAGTTGATACTGAAGTCTGTCTTCTTTGATACAGGCAGAGAAGTTTATCAAGCCACACAAAACCGAGGCTGCACAGGGGCTCTCACACCACGCCAACCCCCAATATTCCTAATATATAAAAACTGACCAAAGGCTCCATCAAACACCGGAAGTCAATCCTGCAATCAGTGCTGGGTTGTCCTGGTGACCCAGCACTGACTGCCAAGGGGGCTGTGGATCAGGCCCAGAGAGAGGCCTGAAGAGAGAGGCAGGGTCAGATCGCAGCCTCCATGGCAGCTGTTGATCAGCTGTTTCCTCTCTCTTTCTCTCTGGGCTTCTCCAGCAGCCGCCTCTGTTTCTCTCTGGACCTCCACAGGGGCTGCTGATCAGCCCTGCCTCTCTAATCATGCCCTGAGATAAGCCCTGAGATGCTGACTGGCATAGAAACCAACCAGTCAGAAGCAAATTTCCCAGCAGGGGAAGACATTTGGGGGCGAGATCAGGTCGGCAGGGGAGGGCAGTTAGGGGCGATCAGGCAGGCAAGCAGGTGAGCATTTAGGAGCCAGGGGTCCCAGATTGCGAGTGGGATGTCCGAATGCTGGTTTAGGCCCAATCCCAGGCCTAAGCCAGCAGTCAGACATCCCCCAAGGGGTCCCCTATTGGAGAGGGTGCAGGCTGGGCTGAGGGAACCCCCCCATCTGTGCACGAATTGTGTGCACAAGGCCACTAGTAATAATAATAAAAACATAAACATTTACCCCTCCCTTTACTCAAGTCATTTTCAGACTGGCGCTGATACCTGCCCTATATCCCAGAAAGTCTAAATCAGTAATACGTTTCTTCATTTTTGGTTGTTATGTGTAGTAGCCCATGTCATTACCTCACACAAATATTGAGTCCTAATTCCTAGAACCTGTAAATGTTACATTTCATGGGAAAAATAACACACAAAACACCTCTTTGTAGTTGTTATTAAGGTTAGCATGCTGAAATTGCTAAATTATCCTGGAATATCCAGGTAGGTGCTAAATGGTATCACAAGTATCCTTATTAAAGAGAGGCAGAGGGAGATTTGTTACAGCCAGAGGAGGAGAACACACACACAGCGGGGAAGGCAATGGGAAGGCCGGGGTACAGATTGGAGTGATGCGGCCACAAACTAGGTCATGCCTGCAGCCACTACAGCTGGAAGAGGCAAGGAAAGCACTCTGCCAGAACCCTGGAGGGAGCATAGCCCTGTTAGCATGCTGATTTCACCCACTGATACTGACCTCAGATTTACGGCCTCCTGAAATCCAGGATAATACATTTATTTAAGCCATTATATCTACAATTATATGTTACAGCAGCCACATGGAATTAATACAATGTTTATTTGGCATTATTTGTCTCAATCTGTGAAGGTGATTAATTTCACCCTCTGAGGGGCAACCACAAAACATACATTAACTAGGTGAGGAAGAGAAAATATCTTTGCCTTGATTCTGATTTTTTTTTTTTTTTCTATATTCATGAAGAATGATGATTTCCTTTCCTTATGATGATTTTGTATGATTTGGTACCAGGGTGACACTGTCCTCACAGAATGAGTTGGATTTTTTTTCTTTTTTCTCTATTTGTTGCCATTTTAATTCTCTCTCTCTCTCTCTCTCTCTCTCTCTCTCTCTCTTATTATTATTATTATTATTATTATTATTATTACTAGAGGCCCGGTGCACAAATTCATGCACGGGTGGGGTCCCTCGGCCTGGCCAGCGATCAGGGCCAATTGGGGCCCATCTTGCCCAGTCTTTATTGGGACCCGATAGGGCCAATCTGGGAAGAGGGACCACGGAGGTTGGCCGGCCACAGGAGGTTGGCTGTGGGAGGGCACTGACCACCAGGAGGCATTCCTGCATTGAGTGTCTGCCCCTGTGGTGGTCAGGGCATGTCATAGTGACCGGTCGACCTGTTGTCCAGTCTACCGGTTGTAATGGTCACTTAGGCTTTTATACATATAGATTATTATTATTATTATTATTATTATTATCCCTTTAGCATCTCTTGCAATGCTGGTTTGGTGGAGGTAAACTCATTTAGCCCTTTTTTTTTTTTAGTCTGGGAAACTCTTTATTTCACCATCTATTTTGAATGATTGCTTTGTTGGATATAGTAATCTTGGTTTTAGATCCTTGATTTTCATTATCTTGAATATTTTATGGCATTCCCTTCTGGCCTGTTCTAATGAAAAGACCAGCTGACTGGCTTATGGGAGCTCCTTTGTAGATAACAAATTGCTTTTCTCTTGCTGCCTTTAAGATTCTATCTTTGTCTTAATTTTTGGCATTTTAATTATGGTGTGTCTTGGCATGGAATTCTTTGGGTTCTTCTTGCTTGGGACTCTGTGCCTTTTGAACTTGTGTGACATTTTTCTTCACCTAACCTGTTCACCAGGTTAGGACGTTTTCTGTCATTATTTCTTCAACATGTTCTCTAGCCTTGGTCACTTTCTTCACCTTTAGATACTCCTAGGATGTGAATATTCCATTTAATGTTGTCTCACAGCTTCCTAAAGCTTTCTTTCTGTTTTAATTTTTTTTTATTTATTTACTTATTTTTGGTTCTCTAATTGTGTGATTTTTTCTACCTTGTCTTCTAATTCACTGACCCAATCTGAGCTTCCCCTAATCTTCTGTGTATTCCTTTCAATGTGTTCTTTATTAGTACTGTCATTCTTCATTTCCGATCATAGTTACTATATATTTTCTCATGCTGTTGAGCATCTTTGCTCTATTCTGAACTCTATGTCTGATAAATTTCTTATCTCCATTTCATTTAGCTCCTCTTCTGTAGAATTTTCTGGTTCTTTCATTTGGAGCTTGATTTTTGTCCCCCCATTTGGCTTCGTGTTTGAGTTTGTCTGCGTAATAAGTAGATCTGCTATTACTCCCAGTCTCTAGTGCAGGACAATGTTAGATGTTGTTTGTAACTGGCCCTGAATACCCTGTTTGGAGCTATCAGCAATCCACAGCTCTGACTCCCTCTGCTGGGGCTGAGTGCTTTTGGAAAGGACCAAGATGTGCACCAAGGATTGCTTTTCCTAGCCCTGAGACCAGAAGATCAGACAAAGACTCAAAGCCTCCAGAGTTCCGACTGCCTCCAGAGATCTGCTTCTGCCTGCAGTCTAATTGTTATTCTCAGACTTAATTAGTGTCAGGCTATCAACCACAACAAGGTGTAGACTCCACTGGGTGAAGCAAGAGATTTTCAGAGTGGGGCAATTCCCACTGCCCCCCCCCCAAGGCAATCCTTTCAGGATGGTGAAGGTCTGCTGAGAAAGATTTCCTCTGCAGTGTGAGGGAATAACTCAACACAGGAAACTGGGATGGTTGCCTTCCGAGCTCTAACCCCAGCGCCCCAACCATGAATTCTCACACAGCTCCAGTCCACTCTGCCCTCCCTCTGTTGGAGCACAAGGTGAGTGGCTGCCAAGAAATTTTGTGTGTTGGCCCTTTAAGAAGGTGCCTGAATTTCTCTCCCTGGAAGACAGCATCCCTGCTGCTTTTCACAATCAAACGTTATGTGGGCACCTTTCTCATTATGGTGCTCTGGGCTAGGGATTCCAGCTTGTAGTTTAAACCCAAGAGTTCTCAGTGGGTACACCCAACAGCTGAGATATTCCTCATGAACTTCAGCTGCTGCCTTTCAGAGCCTGGCCAGCCCTCTCACGTCTCTGTACTTCTTATCAGTCTCTGTGCAGTCTCCACTTTTTTTGCTTGGTTATCAGGGTTCTCTCCAGATAATTTTAAGCATATTATTCAAGATGGTTTTTCTATATTTTAGTTGTAATTCCAGTTTGGTCCTGGGATAGTTTCAGTGTAGCTTCCACTTACTCTGCTGCCATTTTGGAACTCCACTTAGATGGTTCACATTTTCTGACTATTGCTGCAAAGAACATTTATGTACAAGTTTTGCATGAAATTTTTAATTATTATTTCTAGGAGTGGAATTGGTGGATCATAAAGTAATTTTATTTTTAATGTTTTGAGAAAATACCAAAGAGTTTTAGGATCACCTTGTATTTTACCATTGATGGATGATGGCACCAATTTCAATATTTTTTTATCAACTGTTTATTCTGCCGTTTTAATTAGAGCAATTCTAGTAGGTATAAAATGGTATTCCTTTGGGTTTTATTTGTATTTATTTACTGACTAATTCTGTTAAGTATTATTTCAAGTACTTATTGTCTCTTGTATCTTCTTTGAAGAATTTTTTATTCAATCATTCTACTCATTTTTAAATTGGGTCATTTGTCATTTTATTAAAAAAACTAGAGGCCCAGCACATGAAATCATGCATGGGTAGGGTCCCTAGGCCTAGCCTGCGATCAGGGCCATCTTCTGCCTGCTCGTCAGTCTCCAGTCCTGCCCCACCACCACCCACCCTGGTTCCCCGTGGTTCTCTGTTCGCTATCTAGCAATCGGAGCCTGCAGGATGGGGGGCGGGACCGAGAGGAGGTCAATGCACCTCATAGCGACTGGTCGATCGGTCGTTCCCGTCGTTAAGCCGTTATGGTCGCTGGCCTTTTATTGCATAGGATTGTAAAATTTTATAGCTATCCTTACAAATAAGGGACTATGATCTGCAAATATTTTCATTCTGGGTATGGCTTATCTTTCAATTTTTTTATGTTATCTTTTGAAGCACAAACATTTTTTAATTTTTATGAAGTTTAACTATCTGTTTTCTTTTTTCATTTGGTGCATCTGATTTTGCTGTCATATCTAATAAAACATTGCTTTATTTACACAATGTATTTTTATTGATAGTGTACTAATTAGTATAAACTTAGTGCTTTTTTTTTTAAAAAAAGGGGGAAATGTATTATCTTAAAATTCTGCAGGTCAGAAGTCTGAAATGTCTCTCTCTGGGATTAAATTATGAGGACTGAATTCTTTTCTAGAGGTTCTTTGGAAGAATCCACGTCCTGCATTATTCTAGCTCCTATGATTTTTCTGTGTTCCCTGTCTTGTACTTCTCTTCCATCCTAAAAATGTCAATAGATAGTCATATATTTCTCATATTCTGTAACATTGCTATTGACTCATTTGCCTCCCTCTATCACTATACAGACACTTGTAATTACTTTGGGTCCTCTCAGATGAATCAAAATAGTATCTTCATCTCAAGGTAAGCTAATTAGTGAATGCAATTCCATCACCAACCCAAGTTCATTTTTGCCATGTAAGCTAACATACTCACAGGTTCCAGAAATTAGGATATGGATATTGTTCTGCCTAGATGCTACACATAGTGTATTACATTGAATACTTTTCAAATTGTAAACATTGCATTCCTGGGAAAAAATTCCACTTGGTCAGTGTGCATAATACTTAACTGTAGATTTACATGCATATATAAGACAGATTATAGTGTTCTATATATCCCGTGTACCCTATGCACAGTTCCCTCCAAAGGTAATAGCTTCAAAATTTAGTGTAATATCAATAGCAGGACAGGTATATTAATACAGTTGAGATTCTGAATACTTTCATCATAACAAGGATTTCTCATATTGCATTTTTGTAGACATAAACATTGTCTTTCCCTCACCCTGCCAAGATCTCTGACAAATAGCAACCACTAATCTGCTCTCCATTACTATAATTTGTGACATTAAAATTATTATATAAATGAAATCATATAGTATAACATTTGGGATCTGACTTTTTTTCTTTTTTATAAGATTAAAGAGAGTCATCTGTGTGAAAAAAAATTTTTTTTTCCATTTCTTACTGAGTAGTAATCTATGTTGTTGAGTTTCTACACTTTATTTACCCATTTGCTTTCTGAGGAACATGCAGGTATTTCCAGTTTTTTAGCTATCTACACTAATAAAAGAGAAACATGCAAATTTACCGTCCCTCCGCTACACCCACCAGTCAATCAGGAGCAAGTATGCAAATTAATCCAACAAAGATGGAGGCAGCCACAGAGCTAGAGGAACAGGAGGCTTGGATTGCCCCTGGTGATGGAGGAAGCCAAGCTTCCTGCCTGCCCTGGCTGCTGCTGAAGGAGGTGCTGGGAAAAAAAAAAAAAGGAGGGGCTGGGAGCCTGGGTCGCCGGGGGGTGTGGTCAGCCTGAAAATGGCCCTCAGCCCCTTACCCAGGCTGACCACACCCCAATGGAGTAAACTCTTACTGCTGGGGGGCATGGCCTGCCTGAAAACAGCCCTCAGCCCCTCACCCAGTCTGGCCATGCCACACCAGTGGGGACTCTCACCCCATGGGGGCTGGCCTGAAAATCACCACAGGCCCCTCCCCCAGGCCACCCCACGCCCCAAGGGAACCCCCACCCTGATCCGGGACACCCTTCATGGCAAACCAGCCGGACCCCACCATTGCACCAGGACTCTATCTATACTAATAAAAGGGTAATATGCTAATTAGACTGGGAGACCTTCCAGGAGACCTTCCGGACATTTTTCTGGACAAAGCCATTGTGGTGGGGCCAAGGTAGAGGCAGTTAGAGGCCAAGAGGGAAGGGCAGTTGTGGTTGATCAGGCTGGTGGGGGGGGGGGGCTGTTGGGGGTGATCAAGCCAACAGGGGGGCAGTTGGGGGTGAGCAGACCAGAAGGGGAGGCAGTTGGTGGTGAGAAGGCTGGCAGGGGGGGCAGTTGGGAGCGAGGACACTGGCATGGGGGGCAGTTGAGGGTGATCAGGCTGGTGGGGGATCATTTGGGGGCGAGCAGGCCAGCAGCGGGGGCAGTTGGGGGCGATCAGGCTGGCATGCAGAGTAGTTAGGGGCAATCAGGCAGGCAGGCAGGTGAGCGGTTAGGAGCCAGCAGTCCCGGATTGCGAGAGGGATGTCTGACTGCTGGTTTAGACCTGATCCCTGTAAACCGGCAGTAGGACATCCTTCGAGGGGTCCCAGATTGGAGAGGGTGCAGGTTGGGCTGAGGGACACCCCCCATGCATGAATTTTGTGCACTGGACCACTAGTTATGAATAAAATTGATTGAAGCATACATGTACAGGTTTTTATGTAAACAGAAGTTTTATTTCTCTGGGATGAAATTACTAGGTTGTATCATGGTTGCATGCTCAGTTTTATTTTTATATAAAGATCCCAAAATATTTTTTAGACTGGCTGTACCATGTTAAATTCCCATGAGTAGTATATGAACCATTCAGTTTCTCAGCATCTTTTCCAGCACTTTTTTTTTGATAGTATGAAATAATATTTCTTTGAATTTTTACATTGTGTAGCTTAATAGTTTTGAGTAATTTTACATTTATGTATTTGCCATTTGTATATCCTCTTTGGTAAAATGTCTCTTCATATCTGTTGCCCGTTTTCAAATTGGATTTTTTTTTTAATTTTGAGGGTTTTTTACATATTCTTGATGTGCATTCTCTGAAAGATTTGTACCTTATAAATATTTTTCTTACATTGGTAATTGTAATTTGCCTTTCATTCTTTTAATACGCTTTTACAAATAAAAATGTTTTAATTTTGATGAAGTCCAATTAACCATTTTTTCTCTTTTGCCTTTTCTCTATAATTATTAATATTGATGAATGTATTTTTCTAGCATTTTGTTGATATGTTTTTTGTTTATGTTCATGAGAATTATTGGTGCTTAGTTTTTGTTGTTGTTTGTTTTGTTATTTTTCTTGTAATGCCTAAGTCTGGTTTTCATGTCAGGGTAATGGATTCATAGAATGATTTGCGAGGTGTCCTTTCCTATTCTATTTTGGTAAAATTTAAAAAAGGTTTGTATCGATTCTTCTTAAATGATTGACAGTGATGCCATCTGGGTGTGGGCTCTTCTTTGTGGGCAGTTTGGGAATTGCTAATTTGATCTCTACACATGTTAAAAATCCATTGGCACTTTCTATTTCTTCTGTTAGTTTCTTGTTTGCTGGTATTGCATCTCAGGCTGCTGCAATATTAAATGATTTCACTGATTGAGTTTTTGAGAAACACCATGGAAATAGGTTCCTCCTGTACAGCAGACTCTGAATCAGGTCAAATAATGACAAAGCTCTACAAATGGGGTTTTTCTAGAGGGAGCTCAAGAAAGACCAAATAGTGGCACTGCCCTGGGGCTGGCATCTTTTGAAGAGCTTTCATCATGATCTGCCTTCTTCAGGGCTGCCAGCCTGCAGACTTTACACTACTGTGATTGTCAGACTAATGGATTCCAAGGCTACCAAACGAGCAAGCAAGATAGGAGTGGCTAAGATGAAAAGCCAGTAACATTGCTATCCCGTTTTTTCTCTCTTATTTTAAATTGAATTTATTGGGGTTACATTGGTTAATATAATTATATAGATTCCATGTATACAATTCTGTAATACACCATCTGTATATTGTATTGTGTTTTCACCACTCAAAGTTATCTCCTTCCATCACCATTTATCCCTCCTTTACCCTCCTCTACCTCCCCAACCTCCCTTCCCCTCTGGTAATCACCATACTGTTGTCTATATATATGAATTTGCTTGTTTGTTTTTGTTTTGTTTTTTTGCTTAATCTCTTCAACTTTTACACCCATTCCCTGGCCCCACTCCCCTTTAATAGCTGTTAGTCAGTTTTCTGTATCTATGAGTCTGTTTCAATTGTGTTTGTTTATTTATTTTGTTCATTAGATTCCACAGAGTTATTTACAATAGCCAAGAATTGGAAGCAGCCCAAGTGCCCATCAGTAGCTAAGTAGATAAAAAAAGATATGGTATATTTACATAATGAAATACTATTCGGCTATAAAAAGGAAGTAAGTCCTATCTTTTGTGACAGCATGGATGGACCAACCTGGACAGTATTATGTAATTGAAATAAGTCAGTCAGAAAATGACATATGATCTCATGAATATGTAGAATCTAGTGAACAAAATAAACTTTGCTATTCTTAACAAAGTTCAGCAACTTTTCTTTAATTAGTGCTTATCAGAGTGTTGCAAGCTTTTAGTTAATTTCTAGAGACAAAAAAGCTGGATCTTGACATTTTTTAAAATATTTTCAGTGTTTTTATGGAGGTATGGATAGATGTCCTCACTACCACATTCTAGAAAAACCTCAACTTGGACTTTGCTATTACCAACTGATTTTAATTAAGATAATATAATTTAATTAACAGAAAATAGATATCTTGGCATGATCTGACTAAACTTTGCAAATCAAACATTCTCCTATGGTAGAATTATTGGTTTTCCTCAATTTTGTCAATCATAACCTAAGAGTGTGAATTACAAAATCAGTTAGGAGTGCAGAGTTAGCCATGCCACGCATGACCAAATTTATGGAGAGTGTCATAGGTTAATAACTGTTTATCTATATATTCACTTTTTCAATTGCTCAACTACCAGCACATATCTTGCTAACTATAAAATAGCTACCTGAAAGTAAAAAAAACAATATAATAAATCTCCATATACCATCATCAAGCTTCAGAAATTTAAAATTGCCAGTACTTTTGTTATTATGACTGAGTAATCATATTAAAATCAGGTCTTCATCTTAATGTTTTTTTCCTAAAATTTTCTGGAAAGTAAAATATTTTAGTTGTTTTGGTAAAATAAACAAGCCCAAATAGGGAAGAGCACTGTGGTTAGTAGTTTTTGTGTGTGTTTTTTTCTTAAACTTTTGGTATAATTGATGATTAGAAAAACTTTTGTTAGGATTTGCAAGCATCTACGTAGTTCCAGAACAAAGTAATGCACCAACAGTGATGATGTGTTCTTAGAAATTCTGCACTATTGAAAAGCAACAGTGCTCATATCCACATTTGCACATACTGAAAATATCACTTGGGTGAGTTTTTGATTTATGAGGGTAGAATAAAACTTCAAATGCATAGCAAGAGTAAAATTCCTGCTACATTAGTCCATATCTGTTTTCAATATCGTAGGAATTTATTTTAATATGTTGTTTTTGTTCCATAATCCCCCAAACTAACATATGTATCAAGGTTACCTGATGATATAACTACAGGACACCATTTAGTAAAAATGACTTTTATATTTTCATCCCTTCTCTAGGGATTTAAAGAATTGCTGAATCAAGCAGTGGTTTTAACTACAAACACAAGTACTCACTCATCCATCTTAGCCCACTTAATTTTTCTTCATATAATTTATTATCTCCTTACATAAACTATTTAATTGAATATAAGTTGCAGTGATTATAAGATACATGATTATTTTATGCATCACTAAGAAAGAAAATATACTGCCAATTAAATACTGAAGCAATTCTTTCCTCACTTAGAATTTTTATTTTAATAATACTAAAATAACTTTTTATACTTATTTAAGCACAGATATTTATCACCTATCACCCTTCCACATGTAAAAAAATGGAAGGTTCAATGATGAAAATTAGGTAATTTAAACCTTTACATGAAGAAGCTGTGAGTTGTCTATTTTTTTTATATACAATGTCATCCTCTGTACATTCAAGATCTTTGATCATTTAGCATTTTTTAAAATGATGCTTTACAATTTTTTTAAAAAAATCTTCTCAGCTACTGATACCTATTGTAGTTTTAATGGAATTTCCTTTCTTTTATTAATGGAATTTTTTTCTTATTTGACTAAAGTCAAATACATGAATCTGTCACCCCAGCTTCTAATTATATTGAAGAATGTTCTTATATCTGCTCCAAGACATTTGGCAATATTTGCTGCACATGGGAACCCTCCCCACCATGGTCCATGGTGATTTGCATGTATCCACAAGCCATGCAGGCACAGGCTTCCACTACACTTTACCTGAGCACCTTGAGCTATTTATGGAGCAAGGGAAGATGAGAGGCTTGTGATGAAGTTCCCAGAGCCATGTTGCCTTGGCCTCCATAGCTCCTCCAGGAATAAGGCCATGGGCAGGAAGATGCAACTCTTTAGATGCTTTTTGACATACACAAAAGAAACAAGCTTGTATTTCTATGCAGGAACTCATTTCAAAACTTCTCAGCTAGAAAGCACTTAACTTTTACTTTTATTAAAAATGTTTAGTGTTGACATTATTGCAGGTACCCCCTCCTACCCCCCTTTTGCCCACCTCTATCTACCCTTGTCTCCCGCTTCCTGAGCCTTCACCACACTATTGTCCATGTCCATGGGGTATGCATTATATTTTTACCTAATCTCTTCACCTTCTTTATCCAGTCAGCCTCATGCCCCTCCTCTCAGGCACTGGCCTATCTGTTCCATGTATCATTGCTCTCAGTTCCATTTTTGTGTTTATTAGATTTCACATATTAATGAGATCATATGGGTATTTGTCTTTCTCTGACTGGCTTATTTTACTTAGCACAGTACCATGCAGGTCCATCCATACAGTCACAAAGGGTAAACATTTCTTCTTTTTTTATAGCTACACTAGAGGCTCAGTGCATGAAATTCCTGCACTTGGGGAGGGGTCCCTCAGCCTGGATTGCAAGAGGATGCAGGCCACGCCAAGGGACCCCACCGGTGCATGATCGGGGCCAGGAAGGGGCCCAGGAGGTTGGTCAGCCAGGGAGGGGCTGAGGGGGGGCCCTAGGGCATGTCTGGCCCATCTCATTCAGTCCCAATCGGCTGTACCCCAGCAGCAAGCTAACCTACCAGTCGACTGTTTGCCCCCTGGTGGTCAGTGCACGTCATAGTGAGCAGTTGAGCAGCCTTAGCATATCATAGCATACTATGCTTTGATTGGTTGAATGACCAACTGATGACCAGACACTTAGCATATTAGGCTTTTATTATATAGGATAGTATTCTGTTATGTAAATGTACTACAGCTTTTCTTTTTTTCTAAATATGTTTTATTGAATTTTACAGAGAGGAAGGGAGAGAGATAGAGAGTTAGAAACATTGATGAGAGAGAAACATCGATCAGCTGCCTCCTGCACACCCCCTACTGTGGATGTGCCTGCAACCAAGGTACATGACCTTGACCGGAATCGAACCTGGGACCCTTCAGTCTACAGGCCGATACTCTATCCACTGAGCCAAACCAGTTAGGGCTACACCACAGCTTTATTTCACTTTTGAGGAACTCAGGTATGTTCAAAATAATTGGGGGGACCTATAAAATTTTTGTGAACTTTAACTGTATACATTTGAGTTAAAAGTAAAAAGAGGAGGGAGAACATAATACAGTTTTATTATTCTCTGTTGTGGGATTATTTGAGTATTCCCTTGGTTTTCTGAGGTAGTAATGAAGGATTGCTCCTTAAAGATGTCCATTGGTGAGGAAAGATCTCCAAAGAGACCATTCAGAATGGACAGAGAGAGAGAAAAGAAATAATGAGCTTAAATATTCTAACTCTTTAAACATCTTTGTTTTTCATTTTCCTAGTCTTTCAACTCACTACAAGAGCTTTATTCCTTTCTGTTGGCTTCCCATGTTAACATATAACTCACCTTATGCAATTAAGTGCCTAGGATTCCATTGACTTCTCAGATGTTGTGCAGAATACTGACTAAATAATAATAACTAGAAACACAGGAAGCCTATCATATGTGCTTGGAGCAGACACTGATAAATATCTTTTGATGGGTGATAAAGTGTTATTAATTAAAAGCATTGTGTTTTTGTCTATTGTGTATTGAACAAAACTATCTACACAAGAATACAGAATTTAGAGCCAGTTGCTTTAAATATTCTAATGTAATCTCACCTCCTAATAATTTTAATTAAATTTTACCTAAATTATGGTTTTGCTAGAAATATTAAGTTCCAGAGTATCTTACAACAGATCATTATTATAAACTTATCACTGTGGCTATAATATATCTATATATATAAAAGCCTAAGCGATCGTTACAGCGGAAGGACCAAATGACCAGAACCACTGGTCACTGTGACACGCACTGACCACCCTGATCGCCTGATCGGGGCCTGCTGGCCAACCTCCTGGCCCCTCCCCTGAGCCAGCCAGCAGGCACTGATTGCCTGATGGGGAACAGGGAACTTGGGGTGGGTGGTGGCAGACATGGACAGCACCAGGCCAAGGCAGGTGCAGGCGGGGGTGGGGCAGCTGCTGGCAGTCAGGGGAAGGAAGGCCCCGGCCTGCCAACCTCTGGGTCCCTGAAGGCTTTTGAAAAACCTGTTTATGGAGGGGCTTTTCTTTTCCCCCAGCGGCGTGCAATTCAAAGGTGCTAGCTGTGGAGCCACCCACCACTGAGCCACCCAATCTCTCCCCACACCCAGTTGGATTGAGTCTGCCGCATAAGGTGGGGCAGAACACCCTGAGCTGCTGCCTGCAGGCGGGAAGCTGGAGGAGGGGGCGTTGACACAGGGGCCTCGGAGCTGGACCACCCAGCCCCCAGCGTGCTCTCCAGCTGGAGGCGTCCAGCTGCAGACCTCCGACGCCATTAACTGGATCAGTGTGTGGGGGGGAGGGTGGAAAGCAACCCGGGAGGGTGAGGAAATGAAACTTGGGGCGAGTACCATGGGTACAGTCCCCGTGACCTTCCCCTCCCAGGATAATGCTGCGCTCCCTAACCTCCCACACACCAAGAGATAAATGTGGATTCTCAAAGGCAGGACCCTGAGGAGTTTCAGCTGGGAGACAAAAGGAGTTACTCACTTCTGACACCCCCACCCTTTGCTTTAAGGCTGCATTTTCCTTCCCTAACACATGTTGCTTGAAGTACACGATGGTTTGTGTTTAGACATGCGATAAATGTGGGGAAAGCAAAGTTTTGTGATTTACAACAGAAGAGTCTGGAGTCTTTGGGGGGGGTCTCTCTCTCTCTCTCTCTCTCTGTCACACACACACACACACACACACACACACACACACACACACACACACTCCTTCCTCCCCTCTTGCCTGGACTGGCGAATCTTCATGCAGAAAGTTAACCTTAGTTTCTCAGAACGCACCTCACTGGAGTGGCCTCTGTTTTGTTTTGTTTTGTTCTCTCAAAAGGTTTTTTTCTAACCTCTAAACCAGCAGCCGGACATCCCCTAAGAGGTCCCAGATTGCAAGAGGGCACAGGCCGGGCTGTGGGATCCCCCATCCCATGCACGAATTTCATGCACCAGGACTCTAGTTTAAAACGTAAGTATAAACAAATACTAAAATCAATTTTAATTTTTTAAATGAATTGTTTTGAAAATAAATAATTATAAGCCACATTTTATATTTCAATAAATATTAATTTGTATAAAAATAATTGCAATGTTTCTTTGGTTATGCCATAAAATCTCATTACCATCTTCACATATTACAGATTTTAATATATAAAACTGAGTCTTGGAGTTTGAAAATGAAAGTTGTGAAAGTAGGAAAAGGAACTGTAATAATTCGTAAAGGTAGTGTTCTTTCTCAGTCTATACATCTTCATGCCAGAACAGGAAGACACAGTGAATAAAGTGTCACAGGCTTCTACCCCCTCAGTCCAGAATTTTTGGGACATAGGACTGATCCTATCTAATAAAAGAGTTATATGCAAATTGACCATACCTCCCCTATACCCACAAGCCATGCCCACCAGCCAATCAGGAGCAAGTATTCAAATTAACCCAACCAAGATGACTGTGGCCATGGAGCCAGCAGGAGGCTTGAGTTTCCCCAGCAATGTAGGAAGCCAAGCTTTCTGCACACCCTGGCAGGCCCAGGCCTTCACTCAAGGCTACAAAGTTTCAATTATAGAAGATAAATAAATCCCAACAAAAATGGTGGCGACCATGGAGCTGGAGAGAGCAGGAGGCTTGAGTTGCCCCTGGCGATGGAGGAAGCCAAGCTTTCCGCACACCCTGGCAGGCCCAGGACTCCACTCAAGGCTACAACATTTCAATTATAGAAGATAAATAAATCCCAACAAAAATGACTGAGGCCATGGAGCCAGCAGGAGGCTTGGCTCTGCACAAGGCTACAAAGTTTCAATTATAAAAGATAAATAAATCGCAGATCCCAGGGCCTCTGCTTGGGTTCCCGGGGGGCATGGCCAGCCTGCAAACCACCACAGGCCCCTTGCCCAGGCCACTCCACACCCCAAGGGAACCCCCACCCTGATCCAGGACACCTTTGAGGGCAAAGCAGCTGACCCCCACCCATGCACCAGGCCTTTATCCTATCTAATAAAAGAGTAATATTCAAATTGACCATCATTCCAACACACAAGATGGCTGCCCCCATGTGGACACAAGATGGCTGCCACAAGATGGCCAGCAAGGGAGGGCAGTTGGGAGGGACCAGGCCAGCAGGGGAGGGCAATTGTGGGTGACCAGGCCAGCAGAGGAGGGAAGTTGGGGGTGACCGGGCCTGCAGAGAAGGGCAGTTGGGGGGGACCAGGCCTGCAAGGGAGGGCAGTTGGAGGTGATCAAGCCTTCAGGGGAGGGCAGTTAGGGGTGACTAGGCCAGCAGAGGAGGGAAGTTGGGGGTGACCGGGCCTGCAGAGAAGGGCAGTTGGGGGGGACCAGGCCTGCAAGGGAGGGCAGTTGGAGGCGATCAAGCCTGCAGGGGAGGGCAGTTAGGGGTGACCAGGCCAGCAGAGGAGGGAAGTTGGGGGTGACCAGGCCTGCAGGGAAGGGCAGTTAGGGGCAATCAGGCTGGCAGGGGAGCAGTCAGGCATCAATCAGGCTGTCAGGGGAGTAGTTAGGGGGTGATCAGGCTGGCAGGCAGAAACAGTTAGGGGTAATCAGGAAGGCAGGCAGGCGAGTAATTGGGAGCCAGCAGTCCTGGATTGTGAGAGGGACATCTGACTGCCCGTTTAGGCCCAATAATACTGGGATTGAGCCTAAATGGGCAGTCGGACATCCCTCGAGGCGTCCCAGATTGGAGAGGGTGCAGGCTGGGCTGAGGAACACCCCCCCATGCATTAATTTTGTGCACTGGGCCTCTAGTATTCAAATAAAAAGAAGACTATGTGTTTTTTATAATGTGTGTATATGCGGTTGTGTGAGTATGACTAGGTGTATGTATTTGGATTTTTATCTATAATAATAAAAGTGTAATAGGCTAATTAGACCACCAAGCTGAACAACCTTCCGGACGTCCTTCTGGATGAAGCTGCGGCGGCATGGGCTGAGGCAGAGGCAGTTAGGAGAGATCAGGCAGGCAGGTGAGCAGTAAGGGGCAATCAGGCAGGCAGGCAGAGGTGGTTAGGGGTGATCAGGCAGGCAAGCAAGCTGTTAGGGGTGATCAGGCAGGCAGACAGAGTGGTTAGGGGTGATCAGGCAGGCAGGCAGGTGAGCAGTTAGGAACCAGTGGTCCTGGATTGCCAGAGCATGCAGTGCACAAATTTTGTGCACTGGGCCTCTAGTACTATATATTCCATTATGTATTACACTAGAGGCCCAGTGCACGAAATTCGTGCACGGAGGGGGGTTGTCCCTCAGCCCAGCCTGTACCCTCTCCAATCTGGGACCCCTCTCACAATCCAGGACTGCTGGCTCCCAACTGCTTACCTGCCTGCCTTCCTGATTGCCCCTAACCGCTTCTGCCTGCCACCTGATCACCCCCTAACCACTCTGCTGCCAGCTTGTTTGCCCCCAACTTCCCTCCTCTGTCGGCCTGGTCACCCCTAACTGCCCTCTCCTGCAGGGCTGATCTCCTCCAACTGCCCTCCCTTGCAGGCTTGGTCCCTCTCAACTGCCCTCCCTTGCAGGCCAGGTGCCTCCCAACTGCCCTCTCCTGCTGGCCATCTTGTGGTGGCCATCTTGTGTCCACATGGGGGCAGGATCTTGGACCACATGGGGGCAGCTATATTGTGTGTTGCAGTGATGATCAATCTGCATATTACTCTTTTATTAGATAGGATAGAGGCCTGGTACAGGGGTGGGGGCCAGCTGGTTTGCCCTGAAGGGTGTCCCTGATCAGGGTGGGGTTCCCTTGGGGTATGGGGTGGCCTGAGTGAGGGGCCTGTGGTGGTTTGCAGGCTGGCCACGCCCCCTGGCAACCCAAGCAGAGGCCCTGGTATCTGGAATTTATTTTCCTTCTACAATTGAAACTTTGTAGCCTGGAGCGGAGCCAAGCCTGGGGCTCCCTCCGAGGCCGAGGCTGGCAGCCATTTGTGTTGGGGTTATCATTGAAACTTTGTTGCCTTAAGCGGGTGGGCCCAGCCAGGGTGTGTGGAAAGCTTTGCTTCCCCTGTTGCCAGCGGCAACCCTGGCCTGCTCTCTCAAGCTCCATTCTGCCGCCATTTGTTTGAATTTGTTTACCTTCTGTAATTGAAACTTTGTAGCTTGAGTGGAGGCTTAGGCCTGGCAAGGGCAGGCAGAAACCTTGGCTTCCTCTGTTACCTAGGAAACCTTGCTCTCTGTGGGTGTAGCCATCTTGTTTTGGGTTAATTTGCATACTCGTTCTGATTGGATGGTGGGTGTGGCTTATGGGCGGGGCTTGTGGGTGTGTCAGAGGTATGGTCAATTTGCATATTTGTCTATTATTAGATAGGATATTTGGAGTTTTGCTGTGTAAATGCATACATTTATTCTATTAATTTATAATGATGAAAAAAAGTGTGACATTTAGATTCAGTTCATAAGGATACATGAAGGTCAAATTAATTATTTTAGGTATGTGTAAACTTTTTACTCTGAGAATTTATTACAAATGTTTTGGTAAAAATCCCACGAACTCCAATGGTTTTCAAAATTCTTTACACAGGTTTTCCAGAAAAGTTTTGGCCTTTTTATTTATCAACAAAGAGATTGCACATACTCTATATGGATATTCAAACTATATGTGCCTTATGGCTGTGTTTCCTTATTTTAAAATGACACTATGTACTAGTATGTTTGTATATGTGTGCTTATGTGTCTGTACACACATGCTAAAATGTAAAAATGCTATATGACAAGTATATTTGAGATTTACTCAAGTTTTGCATATTAATCTATATTTTATAATTACTTATATTTAATTATACTTGGCATTATAAAAATGAACAGAAGCTAAAATATAAACTATCAATTTAAAAACCCTATATTTAATATAAAATTTATCATCTTATTTACCAAGTGTTATGAGTATTCGTTTATTCAATTAACATTTGTTGAATACCCATACTAACATAAAATAGTACTGGGCAATTGATAGATCTGAGAGAAGCAAGAAAAGCAGGACTTAATCCTACAGCTGTTCCCATCTGTATAGAAGAGGGTATGTCGGGACATCAATGCTGTTCCTGGGAACTCTGCACTTACACTAACAAAGCACATTTCTGCTCACCAGAAAAAAAGCCACCACTCAAGACCTCAGCACAGACGTACATGTCCCTTACTGGGACTGTCTTTGGAGTGGGAGCTCCATCACAGCATCCTCTGCGGTCTGTGCCCAGTGGACCACAGAACATCTGAACAATCATGCTGCGCAAAGGGAGACCAATTTAGAAGAATAGAACCATTAAGATCATCCAACTTCCTTAAATGACCTTCGTTAATTTTACACCCTCTGCCGATTAATTGCACTTATGAAACTTCCTGTCTCACTCTAAGCAATTGAACTAATCTTGGCCTATTCAGATCTTGTTTTTAAATGGTTATTTCCAATTATTGACATGAGTCTTTATAATCACATTACAATGGTTTCACAGTATTTATTTATTCATTCTTTATTCAGACAAAATGAGTCCCTGCGATGTACTTTTAAAACATTTTGTTCTTTTCTTCATGACACAACTTGAAATGTTGTGTTTATTTGGTAATTATATTTAAACAATGACTCTATTTAAAATATAAGCTCAACAAACACAGATATCATATAGTTTTTTTTTTATTATTCTGTTTTCCACGCCTGCTTCCACACACATTATACAGAAAAAGACAGAATTCCTCTTTGTTCAATAAATACATGAGTGTAATGCACATTTATTTCTTACTTGCTTTATGTTAACATTCTTGGTTTACAAAACTGAATTAGATCAAAGTAAATATGCCAGAGAGCTCATGGTCTATACACTGGTGTGGTCACTACTACCATAGATTTCTTTACAGTGCGTGCTCGTGCAACAGAAAAGGAACTAACCAACTTTATATTGTAGTAATCTTCCCTCCAAAACTGGAACATTTTAAAGTGTAAATAGAAATAAGCAATAAATAATTGATAATAAATAAATAATTAATAGCTACCAAATGGACAACCAGAACAGTACTTTTCCTTTTAAAATGATCCATTCCACCCTAACCGGTTTGGCTCAGTGGATAGAGCGTCGGCCTGTGGACTCAAGGGTCCCAGGTTTGATTCCGGTCAAGGGCATGTACCTTGGTTACGGGCACATTCCCAGTAGGAGGTGTGCAGTAGGCAGCTGATCGATGTTTCTAACTCTCTATCCCTCTTCCTTCTTGTCTGTAAAAAATCAATAAAATATATATTTTTTAAAATGGCCCATTCCTAAATGTTCCCCATTGCTTACTGTAAAAGCACAAATACAGTAATTACCAGAAATAACAAAAAATAATGTGGTTTTTTATCTTATTTTTGTATGTTAGTCCCCAACACTAAGTTATGTTACTCTAGAACAGTGATAAATTTGTCTCCATGAGAACCGTAAGAAGCCTTCTGAGGAGAGTAGAGCAGCGGGCTCCATCCTTCAGTGTTTCTAAAGATACAGAATGTTTCTGGAAAGATAAACATCCTTGATAGGACCCAAACTGATGGTGCCAATGGAGCATGCTTCTGGAGTCATGAGGCATTCCAGACCAATAGGATTTGTTAAAATACCTAACCAAAAGCAGATATAAAGTTTTGCACTTTTAAAAAACTGAGCCTTGGTCATGGAAAGATCAGAAACATGTTGTGTCCTATATCCATCCACACTGAGAGGCTATGAATAGGCTGTGTGATGTTGGGAGAATGGCTAAACACGGGTAACCTCAGCCTAAAACCAACCACTAGGGATACAATTATCACACCCAACACTGCATCAGCAGTACCCTTTAAGCGTAAAGATTAAGCATCAAGATTCAGGTAAACAGTCCGCAGGTACACAGACTTGTTTGGAAAGGTCAAGAAACAATTAGGCGCGGTTGCCTTCAGCCAACTCCTGTGGGAAATTCCGAAAGAATTTCCTCCATACAAACTTTCTAACCAAGTCTCCCATGCTCCGCCACAATAGAGTATTTGTATGTCTCTGACTGGCTTATTTCACTTAGTATAATAGTCTCCATGTCCACTCATGCTATCATAGAAGGTAAGAGTTCCTTCTTTTTTACTGCTGCATAGTATTCCATTGTGTACATGTACCAAAGCTTTTTTAGCCACTCATCTACTGATGGACACGGGCTGTTTCCAGATCCTGGCTACTGTAAGTAATGCTGCAATGAACATAGGGGTGCATATATTATTTCTGATTGCTGTTTCAGGATTCTTAGGATATATTCCCAGAAATGAGATCACTGGGTCAAAAGGCAGCTCCATTTTTAAATTTTTGAGGAAACTCCATACTGTTTTCCACAGTGGCTGCACCATTCTGCACTCTCATAAATAGTACACTAGAGTTCCCTTTTCTCTACATCCTTACCAGCACTTGTTTGTTGATTCATTGATGGTAGCCATTCTGACAGGTGTAAGGAGATACCTCATTGTCATTTTAATTTGCATCTCTCTGATGATTAGTGACCTTGAGCATTTTCTCATATGTCTATTGGGCATCAGTATGTCCCCTTTGGGGAAGTGTCTACTCAGGTCCTTTGTTCATGTTGTAATTGGATTATTTTTCTTACTGGTGTTGAGTTATTTTCAAGTAAATGTGCATCTCAAATGGACTGTCAGGAGATGGACTACCACATTTATTAAAGAAAAATATGCCAAAAATACTAAGCATCTTTAAAAAGTCTACTGAATATTAAATATAAGAACCAGGAATAATAATCAAGCCTTGTGGTAGCTGTCATAGAAACAGACATAAAGAACAAGACCAAAGAACAGAAAGCTCAAAAATAAACCACCATATATTTGGTCAAATGAGGGTGCCAAGACCAATAGCTGGGGAAGGAATATAGTCTTTTCAACGAACAATACTTGGAAAGCTGGATATTCACATGCAAAAGAATAAAGCGTTACCCTATATACAAAAACTAACTCAAAATGGATAAAAACCCTAAGCATAAGAGCTAAAATGCCAAACTTCTTTGAAGCAAACACAGGGGAAATTTTTCATGACATTAATTTGGCAATGATTTCTTGAATATGACACCAAAAGCACAGGCAATAAAAGCTAAAATGGGTAAATTGGACTTCATCAAAATTAAAATGTTGTTCATCAAAGGACACTAGTAAGGTAGTTAAAAGGAAATCTAGATAAAAGGAGAAACTATTTGGAACTCACATAACTGATAAGGGATATATAAAGACCTACTATTTAAGGACTATAAAGATCTAAAGCTCAACAACAACAAAAAAACTCAAAAAATGGACAAAGGACTGAAAAAGACATTTCTACAAAGTAGGTGTACAAATGGCTAATAGCATATGAAAGAATACTCAACATTTCTGATCATTAGAAACATTAAAATTAAAATTATAATAAGGTATACTTTATACTCACTAAAATAGCTATTCTCCAAAAAGCAGAAAATAACAAATGTCAGTGAGGATGTGGAGATATTGGAACTTTGTGGATTGCTGGTGGGAATGTAAAATATTGCAGAAACTATGCAAGGTGTATACAGTTCCTCATAAATTAAACATAAAATTGCAATATAATTCTGTAATTTCACTTCTATGCATATATCAGAGATATTGAAAGGAGGGATTACAAATACTTACAACAGCATTATGCACAATAACCAAAAGGTCCACAAGTAAATGATTGCAAAAATAAATTGTGGTATATACATACAAGGGAATATCATTCAACTTTAAAGAAGAAGAATATTCTAATACATGCTGCAAAATGAATGAATCTTGAAAAAAATTATGCTAATTGGAATAAGACAGACACAAATGGACAATTATTCTGTGATTCGATTTTTATGAGCTACCTAGAATAGGCAAATTCATAGAGATAGAAGGTAGAATAGAAGTTTGCCAGGGGCTGAGGAGAGGTAGAGATGGGAATTACTGTTTAATAGGTACAAAATTTCCATTTGTGATAATGATAAAGTGCTGAAAATCTTGATGACACTTGCACAACATTGTGAATTTACTTAATTTCACTAAATTGTACACTAGAAAAGGTTATAAACCATAATTATATGTTATATATATTTTAACATAAATAATAAAATGCTCATTATGAAAAAACAAGAAAAGTCTGAGAAACTGTCACAATCAAGAGGAGCCAAAGGAGAAGTGAGACTTAATGTGATGCAAACATAAGAAGTCATTAGGCAGAAACTCAAGAAATCTGAATAATATGTGGACTTTAATGAATAATAATGTATCAATATTAGCTCATTAGCTATAAAATTTGTCATACTAATATATTAATAATATGGAAAATTTGGTATGGTGTATATGAGAAACCTGTACTTTCAATTTTTCTGTAAATGTAAAACTATTCTGCATTAAAAAGTTTAGTTTTTTAAAGTAAAAAAAAGTTTAATAATAGGCTCTATTATTAAATAGGGGAACATAAAGCAGAAGTCATTCCCATTCTGAGAATACCCAATGACTTAAGAAAACGATGGTTTTTATGTTTAGGGAACCATCTAAAATGTAAAAAATATAGTCTTATTGTCCATGAACATAGAATTTATTTCCACTTATTTGTCTTCTCTAATTTCTTTCAACAACAATTTATAGTTTCCAGGGTGCAAGTCTCCTGGCACCTGCTTAAATTTATTTCTATTTATTTTATACACTTGATGTTATCATAAATGGAATCGTTTCATTAGATTTCTATTTATATTCTTCATTATGAGTGTATAAAAATGCAACTGATATTTCTGTGTTGGTTTTGTATCCTGTAATTATGATGATTTATTTGATCTAACAGATACTTTTTTGTATGGAACATTTAGATTTTTTACACATAAGAGCATATCATCTGAGAAGAAATGATTTTACTACACTCTTTCCAATTTGGATGCCTTTTATTTTGTGTTCTTGCCTAATTTTTCCTGCTAAAACTTCTAATACTATGTTGGATAGAAATGATACAAGTGGGTATCCTTGTTTTGTTCCCGATGTCAGAGGAAAAATAGGTTTTCATCATTGAGTATGATAATAGCTATGGATTTTTCATATAAGGCCTTTATCATGTTGAAGTTCTATTCTATTACTTGTTGAATGTTCTCATGGTGAAGGATGTTGAATTCTGACACATGCTTTTTCTGCTTCAATTAAGATAATTGTGTGTTTTATTTGCTTCATTCTATTAATGTGGTTCATTCCATCGATCAATTTTCACATGTTCCTTCTTTCATTCCAGGAATAAATTCCTTTTGGTCATGTTGTATAAATCTTTTAATATGTTGTTATTATGATAGCTAGTATTTTGTTGAGGAATTTTGCATCCATATTCATGAAGAATATTGCTCTATAGTTTTCTTGTATCAGGGAATGTTGGCTTCATAAAATACATTTGGGAAATAAATATTCCCTTCTCTATTTTTTTGTAAGTGTTTCTATAACACTTGTATTAATTTTCCCTCTAATGTTCAAATGACTGTGGACAGTGAAGTCAACTGAACCAAGGAATTTTCTTTGCCAAAAGTTCTTGATTAACAATTTAAAATGTTTAACTGAGATAGGTGTACTAAAGGGTTTCTCAACATTGATACAATTGATACTTTGGGCTCAATAATTCTTTTTGTGGAAGTTTGTCTTGTTTATTACAGAACTAGCATTCCCGTTGCAGGAAAAATCCTGCAATAGGGTTTCCTGCTGCACTCTACCCCGCCCCACCTGCTCTCCTCCCTTCTCCCCTGCCCCGCCTTCTCCGCCAGCCTGCCTGCTTTTCTCCCTTCTCCACCAGCCCGCCTGCTCTCCTTCCTTCTCCCCCGGCCCTGCCTCCACTCCTCCCTTCTTCTCCCCCTGGCTTGCTTGCTTCTCCTCAGCTTTGCTCCCTTCTGCAGCTCTTGGCTTCTTTCTATGCTGTCTTGATATGCAAATTAGCCACCATCTTGGTTGGGGTGATTTGCATACTCGTCCTGATTGGTTGGTGGGCATGGCTTGGTTGGTGGGTGTGGCTTGGGCGTAGCGAAGATGCAGTCAATTTGCATATTTGTCTATTATTAGGTAGGATAAAAAGATGTTTATGAGCATGTCTGTTCTCTACTTATGAAATACAATAACACCTATCTCTTCCTGAGTTGAAACAAATAAAAATGTCTCTAGATATTGCCAATAGTCCTAATGGGGAAAATAACTGATATATGGAATTTTCTTCTTCTTGTGACAAATTTGGGAATTTGTGTATTTCCAGAAATTTGTCCATTTCTTCAAATCATCAAATTTATTTGCATGCAATATTTTTATCAGTTTTTATAGATCCACTTTTTAAATTTATTTTTTAATATATATTTGTTGATTTAAGAGAGGAAGGGAGAGGGAGAGAGATAGAAACATCAATGATGACAAAGAATCATTGATCAGCTGCCTCCTGCACACCCCACAATGGGGATCGAGTCCACAACCCAGGCATGTGCCCTTACTGGAAATCAACCATGACCTCCTGATTCAAAGGTAGGGGCTCAACCACTGAGCCACTGCAGCTGGGCTAGTTCCACTTTTAATAGTGATTTTGCTGATATTAGTTGTGTTTCCTCTAATTAATCTATTTAGTGTAAGTAGAGGCTCATCAATTTTATTTTCAAAAATTCAATTTCATTTATTTTCTCTACTACTTGTCCATCTTCACTACATTAATTTATAATAAATTTTATTGTTTCTTTTTTGCTAATTCTGGCTTTAATTTTCTTTTATAACTTCTTAAAATGGAATCTTAGACTGATTATTTTAAAACTTTAAAAAATACAAACATAAAGTTTCTTCTAATCACTGCTTTAGTTTTAACGCTCAAATTTTGGTACATAGTGTTTTTCTAATTTCTTTTTTCACTAGAGGCCCAATGCACAACATTCATGCACTGGGAGGGGGGGTGGTCCCTCAGCCTGGCCTGCACCATCTTGCAGTCCGGGAAGCCTTGGAGGATGTCTGTCTGTTGGCTTAGGCGGAGAGTGGGCCTAAGCCGGCTAGTGAACATCCCCCAAGAGGTCCTTAGCGCTACTGCAGAGGCGGGAGAGGCTCCCGCCACTTCCACGGTGCTCGTCAGCTGTGAGCCTAGCTTCTGGCTGAGCGGCAGTCCCCCTGTGGGAGTGCACTGACCACTAGGGGGCAGCTCTTCTGTTGAGCATCTGCCCCCTGGTGGTCAGTGCACTTAATAGAGACCAGTCCTTTCACATTTGGTCAATTTGCATATTAGCCTTCTATTAATAGCATTTCTTATGAGATATTTTGAATGTCTTAATTTTAAGTAGTTGTGTATTTCCTATATTTTTGTTACTTATTTAAAATTTAATTACATTGTGATTAGAGAACATATATATTTTTAGCCCTTTGTAGTTATTAAAACTCATTATATAACCTAACATATGACCTATCCTGATTAATGTTCCAAGTACACTTGAATATAGTGCTATTATGCAGTATCAGATATATCATTCCATAAAGGCTAATTAAATTAATTGATTGATAATGATGTGTAAATACTCTATATTTTGATTATTTTTGTTAACCTGTTTTCTCTCTTATATATAGAGAAATATTAGAATACCCAGCTATAATTATGAATTTCACTTTATAAATTTTTGTTTCTGTATTTTATTTTAAAAGTTTTTGGTGAAAACATTTAAGTCCTACTATATTAGCAAATTTAAATTTCATTACAGTGTTTTCAACTACTATCTATACTAATAAAAGGGTAATATGCTAATCGGACCAGACATCTTCCAGACATCCTTCTGGACAAAGCCACGGTGGCAGGGGCTGAGACAGAAGTGGTTAGGGGTGATCAGGCTGGCAGAGGAGGGCAGTTAGGGGCAATCAGGCCAGCAGGGGAGGGCAAAAAGGGGCATCAGGCTGGCAAGGTAGCAGTTAGGGGGTGATCAGGCTGGCAAAGGAGCAGTTAGGGGGCAATCAGGCCAGAATGGGAGCAGTTAGGGCATGATCAGGCCAGCAGGCAGAGGCGGTTAGGGGCAATCAGGCCAGCAGAGGAGCAGTTAGGGGCATCAGGCCAGCAGGCAGAGGTGGTTAGGGGCAATCAGGCAGTCAGGCAGTCAAGTGGTTAGGAGCCAGTGGTCCTTGTGGGATTGGGCCTAAACCAGCAGGTGGACATCCTCTGAGGGGTCCTAGATTGGAGAGGGTGCAGGCCAAGCTGAGAAACACCCCCATGCATGAATTTCTTTTACCGGGCCTCTAGTCCTATATAATAAAAGCCTAGTATGCTAAGTGTCCGGTCGTCTGTTTAACCAATCAAAGATAATATGCTAATGGTATGCTAAGGCTGCTCAACCGCTCGCTATGATATGCACTGACTACCAGGGGGAAGACAGTCAACTGGTTGACCAGTCACTATGATGTGCACTGACCACCAGGGGGCAGACGCTCCAACCGGTAAGTTAGCTTGCTGCTGGTGTCCAGCAGATTGGGACTGAGTGAGACGGGCTGGACACACCCTGGAGCCCTTCTGTAGTCCCTCCCCAGCTGGCCAACCTCCTGCCTCCCTACCCTGCCTTGATTATGCACCTGTGGGTCCCTTGGTGGGGCCTGTGCCCTCTTGCAATCTGAGACCCCTCAGGGCATGTCTGGAAGCCACTTTTGGACAGATCCTGCAGGCCAGGCTGAGGGACCCCATTGGTGCACGAATTTGTGCACTGGGCCTCTAATGTCATATATTAGATCCTCAGGCCATGTTCAGCATATAGTTGAACTTGGCATCTTATTACCGACCTCTTTCTATTATCCCCACATCCAGCTCATGGTAAAAACTTTTACATGAGTTTAACATTTCTTTTTGTTTTTTAGAATCCACAAATAAGTGATACCATGTGATATTTGTTTTTCACTGCCTGGGTTATTTCAATTTTCATAATGCATTTCCAGATATTCATGCTTTCAAAAGTGACAGTGCTTGCTTCTTTTTTAAAGCTGAATAATATTCCATTATACTTAGGTACTAGAGGCCCAGTGCACGAAATTCGTGCACGGGGGTCCCTCAGCCCAACCTGCACCCTCTACAATCCAGGAGCTCTCAGAGGATATCCTACTGATGGCTTAGGCCCACTCCCCGTGGTTCTCTGCTCTCTGTGGGGCCTGGAGGTTTCCCTGCAGCCATGGAGATGAAGCCCCCATGCCCTGCTGTCGCTCTCTGCCTGCTGCTGCCATGTGCCATGTGAAGGAAGCCCCAATGCCCTGCAGTGTGCTCTGTCTGCTCGGCCTAGGGGCTTCCCAGACACAGACACACTAAAGAAGCCCCCATGCCCTGTTGTCCAGGCTCTGTCTGCGGGGACTGGGGGTGTTCCCACTGCCACTGCCCACTAAGGAAGCCCCCAAGCCCTGCTGTCTGGGCTCTGTCTACCATGTCTGGGGACTTCCCTGCCACTGCCCCACTAAGGAAGCCGCTATGCCCAGCTTTGCAGGGCCTGGCGGCTTCCCGGCTGCCGAGATCAGGAAGCCGCCATGCCCTGCTCTGCTGGCACTAGAGTCTTCCCGATAGCCTCAGCGACCATCAGGAAGACTCCATGCCCTGCTCCTCAGCCGGCTCCTGGTGGCTTCCCGATCGCCACGGCGATGGCCCTGCTCCTCCGCCGGCTTTTGGCGGCTTCCCCATCGTCGGGGCGACGGGCCCTGGTCCTCCGCTGGCTCCTGGCGGCTTCCAGATCGCCGCTGCAATGGCCCTGCTCCTCCGCCGGCTCCTGGGCTTCCCGATCGCCGCGCGACAGGCCCTGCTCCTCCGCCGGCTTCTGGCGGCTTCCCGATCGCCACGGCGACAGGCCCTGCTCCTCCGCCGGCTCCTGGCGGCTTCCCCATCTTCCCGGCGACAGCCCTGGTCCTCCGCCGGCTCCTGGTGGCTTCCCGATCGCCACGGCGACGGGCCCTGCTCCTCTGCCGGCTCCTGGGCTTCCTGATCACCACGACAGGCCCTGCTCCTCCGCTGGCTCCATGTGTGCAGGGCCTGGCGGCTTCCGGATGCCGCAGCACTAAGGAAGCAACCATGCCCTGCTCTCAGTGCTCTGTTTGCTGGTGGGACAGGCCAGACACTCCAGCAGCGGGGCTGAGGGGACTGGGCGCCGCCATCTTGTGGGTATGGGGGCCGCCATTTTGTCGCGGAGTGACGCCTAATTTGCATATTACTCTATTATTAGATAGGATAATTCAGATATTAGATATAGATGTAGATATAGATATAGATATAGATATAGATGTATAGATATATAACTCACATTGTCTTGATCCTTTCATCCATTGATGGAGATTTGCATTATTTTCATACCGTGGCTATAATCAATAATGCTTCAATGAACATGAAAGTACATACATTTCTTTAAGATAATAATTTTGCTTCCTTTGGATATACACTTAGAAGTGGGATTACTGGATCATATGATAGTTCTCTTTTTAATTTTTTGAGAAACCTCCATTCTATTTTTCATGCGGATGCACCAGTTTACCTTACCATCAACAGAGGGCAGGGTTCCCTTTTTTCACATCTCACCAAAACTAACCTCTTATCTTTTTAATAAAAGTCTTCCTAACAGGTGTGCAGTAACATCTCATTGTGGTTTTGATTTGCATTTTCCTGATGATTTGGTGCTAGTGTGCCCCCCACATCCAGCATGGTTCAGGGTTCAGGTTCAGGGTTCGGGCTCTGGAGGAGGCCGCACACAAATGAAAGAGACAAGACAAGAAAACACTAATTTGGGAATTGGGGGCCAGGTGGAAGCCCAAGGGAGGACTCTGCTTTGCTCTGGCCTTGTGATCCCTTTTATTCAGGTTTGGGATCCACCTATAGCCCTTAGGCAGGCAATTTCCAGTAATAGGAAAACTATCTTATCAGTAAGGATTTACATGAGACTGAAAGGTGGAAGTTGCTTCAGCTCCCTTTGTCTCCACCAGACAGTGGGTGTATGGTTCTTGCCAGAGCCTCAAGGTTGACCTGCCTTCTGGACTCCTTGTCCACCTCTTTCTGCTAGTGAAGGCAATGGGCAGCTTCCAACATCTCTCCCGTTTCTTTTCCTTAAAAAATCTTGCATCTGCAGACTAGAAATAAACATTTGAGAACAAAAATGAGACAAGCAATATTGGTTATGCTGAGAGGCAAATGAATCAGTCTGTAGTAAGTTTCTTTATGGGCCAACAGTTCTTTGAGTCCCAATTTCAATGTCCAACAGTTCCTTATGTGTACATGTCAGCAATGATGTGCTAGTTCTGGATGATGGGCAAATGGTGGCAATGCAGGTCTGACCCTCTCTGGTTTGGTCCTTGGCAACCTGCAGCGATGCACAGCTGCTGACTGCTAGTATGTCAAGGCATCTTCAGCGTCTTCCATTTCTGGACTGTTTCTCCTCTTGTCTTTGTGGCTGGAGCAGTCTGGTCATTTTCTCTCTGGGATCCGTTGTTGCAGGAATCCATATGGTCTTGGAGTTTTCTGGAAATATACAAACATATTCTCAACCAAAGATTAATAAAGGAATCTTTTCTATAAATTTGGACTTTGGGTCCTTTTTCATTTTTGCACAAACGATTTTCCTTTGGCTTATTTTGACACCATGTGTGTTCATGGGTGTCTTGCTATTACAAGTATTACAAGTGAAAATTAATTTTTAAAGTAAAAAAATTGATGTAATTTATTTACAGGATATTTCTCTTACAGGATATTATTCTACTAGTCCCCCCTTTCTTATTTAAATATTAGGAGGCTTTTGGAAATTTTACAATGCAGTCTTTATAACTTTTAATTTAATTTTTACACAGAAACATGACTGCTTTGGATTTATTGCATGTTAAGCAAGTTTACTGTGAGATGAACCATCAAGAAAAATTTTAGTTAATTATTACTTCAAGAACAGTTTTTTTTTGTCTTTTATTTGTCCAGTACAATTAAGTTTTCTTGAATATTCACTTATTTCAATGAGCCAATTCAAATTAATCTGAAATAAGGTTTATTTTTTAACTTCATTTGTCCTAGGTTATGGACAATAAACAACATTAATTGCAATTAGTCTTTGAGTAACTTTACATTAGCTTTGTCAGGGAGGCAAGAACACAAATTACTTACTTTTCTTTAAGAGGCCAAACATATTGACTTTTAATTACAGTTCTTCAGATGTTTGAAGAAAACCTCTCTTTATTTCCTTCCAAAATAATTTCCAGGCCACAGAATTTCATTTAAAAATCTTTGTCTTTCTTTACACCAAGAAACCTACAGGACTGCTGCTTAACACTGGCAGATATTGCCGAATAGCTAGCTATATTATAAGTAACTTTACAATGAGGTTGACTGCTCTATGCTGTCAGATTTAACATTTTAACAACAATCTTAGTTTACACTGTGAATATTAGTGGAAGAGATTTCAAAATTTTAAAATGTCTCCTTTTTATTAAACTAGAATTTTATTTTTAAAAAGCATGCCATTTTGGCTAATTTGCATATACAGAGGGATCATGGGAGGTCTCAGTAACTTTCTTAGAAGACTTAATCAAATTGCTTACAAAAACATTGGCTTATTCAAAGGGTTTGGCCTTTGCTGTTTCAAGATGGCAGCCCCGAGGGGAGTGGCAAGCCATGTGGCCAAAATGGCAGCTGCCAAGTCAGGCAGTCCAAAAGGGCAGCTGTCTAAACTGTTCTTTGACAGAAAAGATGGTATGTTTATTCTCACAATAAACAAGGGAAGAGCAAACCAAAATTCCTAAAAGATAAACAGTCAAAATTATATTGCAGACAAGCAGAAATCTCACTAGCTGTTTCTGGTGGCTTTATTAGGATTAAATTTTTTATAAAAATATTGGCTTTTCATTTAGCTTAATTCATATGAGACTTTGATTATATTTTAAAAAGCTAATTTATAAAGTAATTTAAGTAGGTATTTTTATTAAAAAAGCACAGCAAGCAAATTTGGTAAACTTATAGGTCTGATTCACAAGGCACAAATGCTGCCCCACCCCAGCCTATTTAAAATGCAGGCTGCTTTTGTCTTTCTTGAAATTCTACTGCTGTTGAAAAATTTGGCTGTATTTAAGAAATATATTGTTAATTTATTTTGCCCTTCTTAGAGGCCAAAACCTTGAAATAAACTTGGAAAGATCAAATATGTAAATATGATTTAAAGATTATATATTTAAATTATTTTAAAGAATATCAATTAAATTTAAACTGGATCACAGAATTAATCCTCTTTTTAAATTAGACCAATAAGTAACATATTTTGAATTCCTAATTATTTCAGAGAAAACACAAAATTTATTTTCTCAAGAATAAATTTCTATACTTTAGGCATTTAGTTACCACAATTACATTTTCTCCCAATTCAATTTGAATCTTTGAACTTTTAGAGCTGGCAAGTCAAATATTTAGCATTACTTTATATTTTTAAGAATAAATTTCAAAAATACAAGACATAATCAATCAATAGCTTTAATTCTATCCTCTAAATTTTTTCATAAGGAAGCAAACTTCTAAAATTTTTCCTGCCAAAGGAGTTTGGAGGAAGTTTGTAGCTATTCAAATGCAAATTACCACATTCCTTGTCCTGAGAAGTTTCAGCTGGAAGCCTGATTTCAAACAAGCCACATATTTTTCTTTAAGAGTTTGCAGCCTATGGAAAAACAGTTTTTGGCTAGCAAAACAGGTTTTTGGCCTAGTGGCTTGACTTTTTTAAACGACCATAATTTTTCTGCTGGGGAAGTCAAGAAACAAACCTGTAGCTATTCAAATTCAAACTTGCTATCTACTTCTCCTGGTTACTTGCCTCTGGGTGGGAAATTTTAAAAGAGCCACATTTTTTTCCCCTTAGAGATTGCCTTGGGAAGCCAGCCTGTATTTTTTCCCTGGTCAAATCTGCTATTTTTCTTTTTTCAGGAAAAAAAAAAGAAAAACAGTCTTGGGTTTTTTATTTCTGTAGCTTTTGCAGAGATTCAAGTTCAGCTTTAAACCTATCTAGTATGTCCAAAAATTGGACAGTTGTGTGCATTTGTTTTAAATCAGGTTCTCTCCCCACGAGCACAGAAATCCCAGACACATTCCTAAATTTTTTAAAACTTTTTCATGGAGAGAAAGGTGACTTTAAACTAGCATACTGGGACAGTGGGTGTCCATATTGGATCTCCACGTGTCTCCCTTCCCCCACATCCTGCTTGCTTTGGGGGAAGTTTCAGTAACAGACCTGGCCACCTATCTTTTCATGCTTAATAGATAAAGACAGATCTTAATGTTTTTTTTTTCCTTTTTCACTTTTCAAAGCAATTACTAGCACTTAAGCTTATCTTTGCCAAAATTTGGTTATCATAAGATGTTCTGTGGTAATATTTAAACAAAACTTTAAGTAATCTTATTGCGGGAGAGCCAATAGCTCCGCCCTCTCCTGCCACCTTTGAATTTCTCCGCACCAGAGGCAGTTTCAGCAGCGGGGTTTCATTTCTTATTACAGATTTTAGATTCCAAATACAAATTAAGATTTTAATTTGAACAAGAAACCACATTAAAGATGACCACGACACTCTTTTTTCAGCCTGATTTAAAGAAGTACCTTTTGATTTTCAAATTTCTTTATAATTTTGCCTTTTGACCAGATTTTTGCCAAACATTCAAGATCTAATGTACCTTTTTCAGAAAACCAAGGGTTATGTTCTATAACATCAAGCAAAAACTGTAAGAGAATACCTTCTGAAACTTTAATTCCTTAAGCATGCAAACCAAAAGTCTATAATAAAGTAATAAAGTTTACTTTATAACCTAATTCTGCCCCATTAGCCTGGCTGAAAAAGACATCCTCACCCTACTTACAGATCATGACTTCTGCAGCTGATCATGGGCTTTGCATGCGGTGAATTTCCCTCACCTATATGGTGAATTTTCCCCCACCTTTTAGGTGAATTCTTCCTTTATTCGCTCTAGGCAAAATCATCCCCTCCAGAGGTCCCACGTGGAAGGCGCTAGTTGTGAGTGTCCCCCCACTTCCCGCGTGGTTCAGGGTTCAGGTTCAGGGTTCGAGCTCTGGAGGAGGCTGCACACAAATGAAAGAGACAAGATAAGAAAACACTAATTTGGGAATTGGGGGCCAGGTGGAAGCCCCAGGGAGGACTCCACTTTGCTCTGGCCTTGTGATCCCTTTTATTCAGGTTTGGGATCCACCTATAGCCCTTAGGCAGGCGATTTCCAGTAACAGGCAAACTATCTTATCAGTAAGGATTTACATGAGACTGAAAGGTGGAAGTTGCTTCAGCTCCCTTTGTCTCCACCAGACAGTGGGTATAAGGCTCTGACCCTTGCCAGAGCCTCAAGGTTGACCAGCCTTCTGGACTCCTTGTCCACCTCTCTGCTAGTGAAGGCAATGGGCAGCTTCCCACAATTTGGGACATTGAGCACCTTTTCATGTTCATTTGGCTATTTGTATGTCTTCTTTGAGAAAATGTCTTTTCATGTCCTTTGTCCATTTTTAATTGTGTTATTTATTTATTGCTGTAGTGGTTCATGAGTTCCTTGAATATTTTGATTATTAACTTCTTATCAGAAGTGTGGCTTTCAAAAAATTTCACCCATTTCAGAAGTCATGTTTTTTATTTTGTTAGTGGTTTACTTTGCTAAGCAACTCTTTTGTTTTTGCTCTTGTGGCCTTTGCTTTTGGTGTCAAATAAAAAAGAAATCACTGCCAAGACCAGTATAAAGGAGCTTACTCTCTATATTTTCTCCTAAAAATTTTATGGTTTCAGGTATTACATTCAAGTCTTTTTTTCCCTTTTGAGTTTATTTTTGTGTATGGTGTAAGGTAAGAGTCCAGTTTCGTTCTTGCCATGTGGTAATCCAGTTTTCCCCGTACCTTTCATAGTAGAGATTATCTTTTTCCAATTGTGTATTCTTGGTTCCATTGTCAAAAATTAATTGAACAGATATTGTTGGTTTTTTTGTTTGTTTGTTTGTTTGTATCTTGAAGCTTTGTTATTAGGGCATACACATTTAAGATTGTATTATCTTCTTGTTTTCCTTCAAAAATGTTCCCTCAATTTCAATATTCTTTTAAACTGAGTCCAAGTACACACAGATAAGACAATACTGAATCAATATGTATTTAACACTGTACTTTGGGAACTTTGTACTTTAGTCTATATAGCTCTACCTCTATTGTCCTACATAATGGATAGTTTTGAATTGTATCATTAAGTGATATATCACTTTTCCCATTGATGGATAGTTCTAATTTTCTCTTTTCCTCAAAAAAAGGCATTTAAAAATAAGTGTTTTATTATTGTACACATGTGCTATTGCTTTCATATAGATATTTAGTATTGGTTAGTTAAGGATATGAACACTTAAAATTTTGCTAGTACAATCTGTTTGCATTAAAAAAAATGCTTCATAACATTAAATTCCATAAAGGTATATATGAAAGTATTCATTTGACCATATTAGAAGCACTTGGTAATATTTTAAATTAGTTACATGAATTAGGTGAAAACTAGGAATTCATTATTTTTAAAATTTATATTCTCTGGTTACAAGTAAGCTTGAAATTTTAATTTTACTAACACTGAATTATAAGTTCATATTCTTTCTTCATTTATCATGTCTTTTTTAGATTTAAAAGTGTCCCTTTCATATTGTGATTTTTTTTTTTATTATTTGACTTTTCTATATATTGCAAATACTTTTCCCAAGACTGACACTTATTTTATGACTTTGACTTGTGTATATTTTTCTATATGGAAGTTTTGCCTTTACTATTTGTGTAGTCTACCTCTGTGAGTGTCCCTCCCACATCCTGCGTGGTTCAGGGTTCAGGTTCAGGGTTCAGGTTCTGGAGGAGGCCGCACACAAATGAAAGAGACTAGACAAGAAAATATAAATTTGGGAATTGGGGGCCAGGCGGGAGCCCAGCTCAAGAAGAAGGAGTCCCCTTTGCTCTGGCCTTGTGATCCCTTTTATTCAGGTTTTGGGATACAACCATAGCTCTTAGGCAGGCAATTCCAGTTGCTTATTTAAATAAGTTTAAATAAGCAACTTATTCAAATTGCTTACAAAGACATTGGCTTATTCAAATAGCTCCATGATAGCCCATCAGCAAGGATTTACATAAGACTAAAAGGTGGAAGTTGCTTCAGCCACCATTGTCTCAACTAAACAGTGGGTACAGAGCTCTGACCTTTCAGAGCTCAAGGTCTCCAGCCTTCCGGGTTCCTGGTCCACACCTCTCTGCTAGTGAAGACAATGGCCGGCTTCCAACATCTCCCCCGTTTCTTTTCTTTCGTAAATCTTGCATGGTGAATGCCGTCTGAAGGGTTTGAGTCCTCTTAAGACTCTTCGTTCCGCATCTGTAGACTAGAAATAAACATATGAGAACAAAAATGAGATAAGCAATTGTGGTTATGCTGAGAGGCAAATGCAAGGACATCCAGTGGAAGAGATTAAATTCTTTCATGTCCATTTTAAATTGTTGTCAGACATTCAAAGAATTAGTTTGTAAGTTTGCTTGGGATAATTGTAATTCTAAAATATCAAGAGTTGTGTTACCTTTGTCTCCAAGCACCAAGAAGATGATTTTTTATTAATTCCCAAGGGTGCAAGGTACTATTATAGGTAACGGGGGTAACACAAATCTGGGAAAAATTATAATGACATTGTAAGGATATTCTTTGCTCTAGGTCATGGATTTTATCTCCCATCCACAAGACTGCAGACCTTAATGCCGTCAATTCAATTTCAAACTGGCTGTCAATTCCTTTTTGTATAGACAAGGTCTTAGTTATATTTTCTGCACCTCTCCCAGGAGCAAGTAGTGATAGTAGATGTATTTGGGCTTTTGCCTCCCCCTCCTTTGGTGTCCATGCAAGCCAGAAGTCTCTCTTTAGTTTTATACACAAAGAAGCAGTGGTTTGATTTTGTGTCATACAAAAGGGAAGCTGGGTGGTGACACCTGTGTAATTATATTTTGCCCATATACTTCCTTGCCCCACCCATGATCCTCCTAGATGACCAAAGTGTTTGGTATTATTGGTGACTACATTAGCCCATGTAAGGGGTCTTACCCATGGAGGGGCAGGAACATAAGTCCAAAATACTTCCCCATTTGCCCCATGTAATATTACCACACAGCTGATTACTGCTAGCATGGCAAGAAAGACGTTCTCAGGTGTTCTTGGGGTTCTGGTCTCCTCAAAAATTCACTCAGCTTTCTGTACTATCTTCGTCACCATGCCCCAGGTGACCTCCAGGCTGTTTGTTGTCCGGCTCATCCTTCTCCTGTTCCTCATCTTCAGTGGATTGCTTGGAGTCGCTGCTCTCTGTGGCTGAGGTAGTTGATTGTCAGCAGCTGCATGGTGTGGCTCCAGGCACAAGGTCCTTATTAATCTGGTTAGTTCCTCTCTTGGATCCATGTTGCAGTTTAATATTTCTAGCAAGAATCCACATGGGTTTGGAAAAATTATCTGGAAATATTCTTTTAATAAAGCAACCGATTGGTCAGCATGCACATTTCCTTTTGTTAAAGGACCAGGTAATACATTATGAGCCCTGATGTGAGTGATATAAAAAGGATTTTGTCTCTGTTGTACAATCTGCTGAACTTGTTTGAATAGTAAAAATAAACTTTGGTCACTAAGCGATTTCAACCGGGCAGTTTCAATTCTATTCACTAAGTTCGCAGCATAAAAAGAATCAGAGACAATATTAAGAGGCTCTTGGAAATCCTACAATGCAGCCTTAATAGCTTCTAGTTCAATTATTTGTACAGAAGTATGACTGGTCAGTATGACTCGGTCTGAATTCATTGTATGATAGGCAGTTTTCCCATTAGATGATCCATCAGTAAAAATAGTTAAAGCTCCAGGAATAGGTTCCTGCCTAGTATTTTTTGGTATAATGATGGAGGTATTATATAAAAATTGTAGTAATTTTTATATTTTAATAGGTGACAACTAAGTTCCCCTGAATATCCACTTAACCCAATTTGCCAATTTATATCAGTCTGAAATAACATTTCTAATTTCTTCCCAGTGAGGAGGAGGTAGATACACTGGGGCTCTTCCCCTCTAAGCTGTTTACAACGCTTTCTAATTTGAAATATTAACTGAGCCAATAGTTCTACATATGTAACCGCAGTTTTAGAGGATTGATGCCCTAGGTAAGTGGTTGGCAAACTCATTAGTCAACAGAGTCAAATATCAACAGTACAATGATTGAAATTTCTTTTGAGAGCCAAATTTTTTAAACTAAAACTTCTTCTAACACCACTTCTTCAAAATAGACTCGCCCAGGCTTTGGTATTTTGTGGAAGAGCCACACTCAAGGGGCCAAAGAGCCTCATATGGCTTGCAAGCCGTAGTTTGCCGATTATGGCCCTAGGTGGACCCATTCAATAATGGCAGGAGAGTTTTTATTTTGAAAGATGACTCCAGTGGGACTATTTGCAGTAGGGTTAATTTGTCCGAATAAAGGTAACCTGTGCTACTTGGGCTGAGGAAATTGCCTGCTAAATTCTTAGCAACTCATTCCTAACTTCATCTCTTAATGTTCGGGGAGAGGAAAGATTTGAGTCACCTCTAAGTATCCTATCTAATAATAGAGTAATATGCAAATTAACCATCACTCCATGACAAAATGGCCTTCCCCATAGCCACAAGATTGCGGCGCCCAGTCCCCTCAGCTCTGCTGCTGGAGTGTCTGGCCTGTCCGACCAACAAACAGAGCCTGGACAGCAGGGCATGGCGGCTTCCTTAGGGCAGCAGCGGGGAAGCCCCAGGCCCTGCAGACAGTGCCCGGAGAGCAGGGCATGGCGACTTCCTGATCGCAGCAGCGGGGAAGCCCCAGGCTCTGCAGACAGAGCCCGGAGAGCAGGGCATGGTGGCTTCCTGATCGCAGCAGCAGGGAAGCCTCAGGCCCTGCAGACAGAGCCCGGAGAGCAGGGCATGGTGGCTTCCTGAGCACGGCAGCAGGGAAGCCTCAGGCCCTGCAGACAGAGCCTGGAGAGCAGGGCATGGCAGCTTCCTGATCGCAGCAGTGGGGAAGCCCCAGGCCCTGCAGACAGAGCCAGGAGAGCAGGGCATGGTGGCTTTCTTAGCAATGAGGCAGCGGGGAAGCCCCAGGCCCTGCAGACAGAGCCTGGAGAGCAGGGCATGGCGGCATTCTTAGAGCAGAGGTGAGGGGAACACCCCAGGTCCAGCAGACAGCGCCCAGACAGCAGGGCTTGGGAGCTTCCTTAGTGCAGCAGTGGCAGCGAAGTCCGCAGACATGGCAGTCAGAGCCCAGAGAGAAGGCATGGGATCTTCCTTAGCAAGATGGCGGTGGGAACACCCCCACGCCCCGCAGACAGAGCCCGGACAACAGGGCATGGAGGCTTCCTTAGTGTGTCCGTGTTGGCAAAGCCCCCAGGCCTGGCAGACAGAGCACACTGCAGGGCATTGGGGCTTCCTTTGCATGGTGCATGGCAGCAGCAGGCAGAGAGCAGACAGCAGGGCATGGGGACTTCATCTCCATGGCTGAAGGGAAACCTCCACGCCCTGCAGAGAGCAGAGAACCATGGGGAGTGGTCCCAAGCCATCAGTAGGACAACCCTGAGAGATCCTGGATTGTAGAGGGTGCAGGTTGGGCTGAGGGACCCCTGTGCACGAATTTCATGCACCGGGCCTCTAGTATTAAATAAATTTGTTATTTCTCCTCTAGAGATCTTCAGATAAGGTCTTAACCAGTTACTGTCCCCTAATAATTTCTGAAAGTCATTTAAAGTTTTAAGACAATCTTTTCTTATTTCCAACTTCCGAGGCCTAATGCATTGGTTTTCAATTATGGCTCCCAGATATTGGAAAGGTGTTTCTTTCTGTACCTTTTCTGGAGCATTCTTAAACCCTATTTAGGGAACTCTTTTTCTAATTGGGAAAACATGGCCAAAGTCTGCTCTTCCCGTGGACTTGCTAAGAGCAAGTCATCCATGTAATGAATAATGTAACATTGGGAGTATTTATCCCTTAAAGGCTGAACAGCTTGAGCCACATATTTTTGACACAAGGTAGGGCTATTGGCCATTCCTTGAGGTAAAACCTTCCATTGATATCTTTTCATGGGTTCTATATTATTAATAGATGGTACTGAAAATGCAAATCTCTGTTTATCCTGGAGTCATTTACATTCTAGTATAACTTTAATTTCTCCCTCATAATCTGAATCAATGACTCCAGGCAAAACAGTTAGTCCTTTTAGAGTGTTTCCACTCCTCCCTAAGATTAATTCTAAAGTTCCCGGTAGCACAGTCCCCAAATTCCTGTAGGAATAGCTTGCCAAGCAATATCGAGGGTCAAAGTGACTGGTGTAGTGCTGTTAAGATCCAGGCTTGAGCTTCCTGGAGTTGCTCGGATGAGGGAATCCACTGTGGGCCTTGCAGGGCAGATTTCCCCTATTGGTGATGGGGCTGGGGGACACCCCTCTGGCCATTTCCCGGTGGTTGATCATGCCCTATGTCTTGATCTAGCAGCTGCCCATTTCTATGAAATTTTGATTTACAAAAACTGGCCCAGTGGTTCCCTTTCTGACATCTAGGACACTGAGAGATTAATTCTGGAGGCGGAGTGTTCACGCTTCTCCCTAGAGCTCTACCTTGTGTCCTTCTCCGTTGCCTACATTCCTTTTGGAAATGTCCCGTTTTTCCACACTTATAACACCTCTTATTTCCCACTGTTACTGCAGCAGCGAGTAAATTTGCTTGAAAAGTGCCTGATCTCACATTCTAACACACTCAAATCATTTCTGTAATAGTACTATCTTTTCTCAGAGGCGTCAGGCATTTCTTACAATCAGCATTGGCATTTTAATAAGCTAATTGTTGAATTAAAATATCTCCTGCTGTCTCATATTGAATCTGTCATCTCACTGCTCAAGTGAGACAAGCCACAAAATCAGAAAATGACTCTGTAGGTCTCTGCATACATTTACTAAAAGCTCCCTGAGGGTCCACCAAGCTCTCCTTCCACAAAGTCTAATTTGCTCATACACCTGTTGCACATAATGTAGCTGATTTTGTACATCCATATACTGTCCCAGTCCTGCCAGCATTTCATAGGTTATTTGAGCATTTGGCCCTCCGTTTGCGTGGGCTTGCTCTCAACATTTCTCCAAATATTCTCCCTTCCATAGTAAATAATCTCCTCCATCCAGAGTTGCACGAGCCAGAGAATACCAATCATAAGGAGCTATGAATGCTTCAGAAATATTATTCATAATTTCTCCTGTAAAAGGAGCCGTCGGACCGTTTTGAACAATGCTTTCTTGCAAAGCTTTTATCATTTTAAAATCAATTTTTTATGGTGTCTTATTATCTTATTTGGGAGCTGTGGGTCAGCTACTTCTATAACAGGAAAAGCAAGCCTTTCTTCCACCGACATGTCCTTCATTCCTTCTCTGATGGCCCTCTGTATAGATGATTCTATTGGCGGCAAATTAAATGTTTCAGGATTAGGACATGGAGGTGGAGGGGGCCATAAAGGCCATTCCTCCAATTTTTCTCCCCGCTCCTCTCTAGGAGCGGAGGGAGCCAGCGGAGGAGACTCCTCCTCAGCCTCTCTAAAAGGCTCTGGCAAATGCAATGTTGTGTTCCCCATGGAGAAACAGTTTGGAGGCAAGTTTTTCCCTGCTGCTGAGCTTTTTTCAAGTTTTGACCAACTTTTTGCCAAACATTCAAGATCTAATGTACCTTCTTCAGGAAACCAAGGGTTATGTTCTATAACATCAAACAAAAACTGTAAGAGAATACCTTCTAAAACTTTAATTCCTTAAGCTTGCAAACCAAAAGTTTATAATAAAGTTTGCTTTGTAAACTAATTCTGCCCCATTAGCCTGGCTGAAAAAGACATTCCCACCCTACTTACAAATCACGACTTCTGTAGCTGATCATGGGCTTTGCATGCGGTGAATTTCCCTCACCTATACGGTGAATTCTTCCCCACCTTTTCAGTGAATTCTTCCCCACCTTTTCAGTGCATTCTTCCTTTCTTCGCTCTAGGCCAGTGGTCTGCAAACCGCGGCTCACGAGCCACATGTGGCTCTTTGGCCCCTTGAGTGTGGCTCTTCCACAAAATACCACATGCACAAACTTACAGTGTGATTGAAACTTCGTCACCCATGCGCAGAAGTCAGTTTTTGGTTCTCAAAATAAATTTCAATCGTTGTACTGTTGATATTTGGCTCTGTTGACTAATGAGTTTGCCGAACACTGCTCTAGGCAAAATATCATCCCCTCCAGAGGTCCCATGTTGAAGGCGCCAGTTGTGAGTGCCCCCCCCCCCCCCCCACATCCTGTGTGGCTAAGGGTTCATGTTCAGGGTTCAGGTTCTGGAGGAGGTCGCACACAAATGAAAGAGACTAGATAAGAAAATATAAATTTGGGAATTGGGGGCTAGGCAGGAGCCCAGCTCAAGAGGAAGAACTCCCCTTTGCTCTGGCCTTGCTATCCCTTATATTCAGGTTTTGGGATACACCCATAGCTCTTAGGCAGGCAATTCCAATAATAGCCAATCAGCAAGGATTTACATAAAACTAAAAGGTGGAAGTTATTTAGCTACCATTGTCTCAACTAAACAGTGGGTGCAGAGCTCTAACCTTTCAGAGCTCAAGGTCTCCAGCCTTCTGGGTTCCTTGTCAACACCTCTCTGCTAGTGAAGACAATGTGCGACTTCCAACATACCTCAGAAGGTAGTGTAGACTAGTTGCTAAGTAAATGGCTCTAGAGTTAGACTGCCTGAATTCAAACCCCAGTGTCCTTGTCAAGTTGGGGAAGAGAAAGTACAAAGAATCAGGTAAAAACACTCCTTTGGTGTAGGAGTAGGAATTCTTCAGCAAGATGCACAAATAAGATGCAATAAGAATACAAGTGAGAAGAACAGTAAGATATTGCTATATTTTGATGCATTACAAGTATCAATCCAGCAAAACCTTGAGGTATGGTATGATTTCCATTTCAAATATCATTCATACCATCCTTTATTCCTTTTTTTTTAATTTAAATTCTTTATTGTTTAAAGTATTACATGAGTTTCCTTTTTCCCCCATTGACCTCTCCCCAGCCACCCCAGCTCCTGCCCTCACCCTGCTACTGTCTGTGTCCATGGGTTATGCTCATATGCATGCATACGAATCCTTTGGTTGATCTCTTACTCCCTCACCCCCCACCTTTCCTCATAGGATGGATAGTCTGTTTGATGCTTCTATGTCTCTGGTTCTATTTTTATTCATCAGTTTATGTTCATTATATTCCACAAATGAGTGAAATCATGATAAATAAACCATCCTTTATTCTTTTGCTTTCATAGCATTTTAAAAAATTGATTTAATTTTTTATTCAAATGATATCCAAAATTTCCAACAACATTTAATATAGTTCTTTATTTTTCCCATTAACATGAGTACACTTTTTAATATGTAAGAGCATTTTAATACTATCTATAATATTCAACTGACTTTGTTTATGTCTATATTACAAAGTTATTAATACCTTACTCATTTAATAACTTGTTATTAAATTAAGTTATTAATACCTTACTCATTTAATAACTTGTACTTTAAAATCCATATTTAATTTGTTGGGACAAGTCCAGAATCTCTGTTATTTCCCAATTTTTTAAACAATTACTACAAATTTTCTTTTCCAAATGAATATTATAATTTTCTTGTAAGTTGTATTAAAAATTGTTTGTTCAAAATTTGAGATTGGCTACATTTATAGATTATTTTGAGAACTGATGATGTTTCAATATGGAATCTTTCTGTTTTATGAGGCATGTTTCAGAAATTATTTTACTTATTATATCTTTCAAAACAATATATAGATTGTTTTATAGATCTTCTGAGCATCTCCATTCATTTATTTGCAGGTATTTTGCAACTTGTGTTGCTCTAGCAAATTAAGTCCTTTATACATAGATTTATTACTCACTTATTCCTGGAATAATTGAATTTTTATGTTAAATTCTATGGGGACAACTCACTGATTTCTCTTATTTTAATGTTTTTTTTTTTTTTTCTAGTGGTTTCTTTTAGGGTTTTTACTCCTTTAAAGTAGCCTATCAGATGGTTCAAAAGAGTGACAGTATGTCTCTTTTATTCTAGTTTTCATACCATCATTTTTCTTTTTTCTTATCATATTGCATTGGCTAGAATATCTACTAGAATGTAGAATAGTATTGGTATTATTAATATCCTCATCTTTCTTCTTATATAAAATATTGAAAATTGTAACATCACATGTAATTTTAATGAAAATATTTTATGACTATTTGATTCAAAGTTATGATTTTCTTTCTAATTTTACCCTATTAAAAGTGTTCATAGAAAACCAAGATGGTGGCATAGGTAAACACCTAAACTGCTGCCTCGCACAACAATTTCAAAACTACAACTAAAAGACAAAATGAACATCATCCAGAACCACAGGAAAGCTGGCTGAGTGGAAATTCTACAACTAGAAGAAAAGAGGAAAGCACACGGAGAATCAGAGGAGCTGCAAAAGGCTGAGGTACGGAGACACGTGCGGGCAGCTGAGTGCCTGGCTGGCTTTATCTAGTGGGAAGGAGACAAAAGCTCCCGACTGCGCTGAACCCCAGTTCCAAATGCACTGAACCCCAGTTTCAGGTGAGACCCTGGGGACCTATGCTTATATGGGGGAAATCTGGACTGTCAGACGGAAACTCAGGGGAGCCGAGAAAGGCAGAGGTCGGGAGGCGCGCACAAGTGCTCGAAGAGAGGACTGACTGCTGACTAGGCCACTGGCTTTCTCTAGCGGGTGGGAAACGGAAGCTCACCACTGTACTGAACTCCAGTTCTGGACAAGAATCTGGGAATCCAGATTCATTGGGGGAGAAACTGGACTGTCTGGCAGCGGGTGAAACTCAAGGGCGGCTTACACTTAGAGGTGCTTGCAGCGATTACCGAGGGACACTGAGACCCAAGGGCCTCATGGGGCAGGACTCACGGGAAGCCAATACTGTCTGCTCAGCCCTGAGACTCCGCCCCATCCAAGCTGAGCACAGAGGCTTTTGCAATTTTGCAAGTCTTGTCTCATAAGGCTGTTTCCAGCACAGAAGTTCTCCCAGCGTAGACACAGTTGATCTTCACAGCCAATTGGCCTGGAAGTCAATCCCTCCCAGTGATACCAACAACAATCAAGACTTAACTACAACAAGGCTGTAGACACAGTCCACAAAGGGGTGCACTAAGAGTGTCCACCTCAGGTAACTGGGGAGGCCAAGCCACTGGGCCATATAGGACACCTAGCACACAAAGCTACCCTACCAACTCATGGAAGCAGCAAAAATATGGAGACAAAGAAACAGATCACAAACTAAAGAAATGGAGGAAAACAAATGACTGGATATAGAGTTCAAAACCACAGTTATAAGGTTTTTCAATAATTTCCTAGAAAAGGCCGATAAATTTAGCGAGATCCTTGAGGATATGAAAAAGGAACAACTAGAAATTAAACATACACTGACTGAAATAAAAAATATTATACAGAGACACAACAGCAGACTAGAGGAATGCAAGAATCAAGTCAAAGATTTGAAATACAAAGAAGCAAAAAACACTCAACCGGAAAAGCAAAAACAAAAAAGAATCCAAAAATTTGAAGATAGTGTAAGAAGCCTCTGGAACAACTTCAAGAGTACCAACATCAGAATAATGGGGGTGCCAGAAGAAGAGAGAGAGTAAGATACTGAAAACCTATTTGAAGAAATAATGACAGAAAACTTCCCCCACCTGGTGAAAGAAATAGACTTACAAGTCCAGGAAGTGCAGAGAACCCCAAACAAAAGGAATCCAAAGAGGACAACACCAAGACACATCATAATTAAAATACCAAGAGCAAAAGACAAAGAGAGAATATTAAAAGCAGAAAGAGAAAAACAGTTAATTACCTACAAGCACCCATACGATTGTCAGCTGATTTCTCAACAGAAACTATGCAGGCCAGAAGGGAGTGTCAAGAAATATTCAAAGTGATGAATAGCAAGAACCTACAACCAAGATTACGCTACCCAGCAAAGCTATCATTCAGAATTGAAGGTCAGATAAAGAGCTTCACAGATAAGAAAAAGCTAAAGGAGTTCATCAACACCAAACCAGTATTATATGAAATGCTGAAAGGTATTCTTTAAGAAGAGGAAGAAGAAGAAAAAGGTAAAGATAAAAATTATGAACAACAAATGCATATCTATCAACAAGTGAATCTAAAAATCAAGTGAATTAAAAACCTGATGAACAGAATAAACTGGTGAATATAATAGAATCAGGGGCATAGAAAGGGAGTGGACTGACAATTCTCAGGGGGAAAGGGGTGTGGAGGGTGCAGGAAGAGACTGGACAAAAATTGTACACCTATGGATGAGGACAGTGGGGGTGGGAGATAAGGGCAGAGGGTGGGGTGGGAACCAGGTGGAGGGGAGCTAATAGGGGGGAAAAGAGGAACAATTGTAATAATCTGAACAATAAAGATTTATTAAATTAAAAAAAGATTTAATTTTTAAAAAGGTGTTTATATTCGAGGGGTAATAAATTAAATTAATGGTCTTCATACATCTATTAATATTATTTATTTTATATTTAACCTGTGATGTCATAGAAATGGTTTGCTAACTTTAATTTCTTTTGTATTTCTAGCATAAAATTATACATTCCTAATAAAAGCTCATTTAGTTTTGCAAATCTTTATCACATTGCTTATATACCAGTATGGTGTCTATCTTGATTAGACAGAATATAGCCATATCCCAGAAAACAAATAGAAAATGAAAATAGGGCAAAATAATGTTTGAAAATTTATTGGTTTTTTTATTCAGATTTAACCTGTCAACTTATTTTCTGCTTCTTATCCTATATTTGCTTAAATAGCAAGCTTACAAATGTGCTGAGATATGTAACATAGGTTTTTAATTGCTCTATTCAGATGTCAGAAGAAAATATTTCAGGTTATCCAGTATTGCCATTTTTCATTAAATGGAATAATAATGTCTTATAAAAGCAAAAATACAAGGTATTTATTATCCTAATGAGGAATAAAAGAATGCTTACTAAAAAAAAAGTTTCCCTTATTTCTTTTTCCTTCCATCTTTGTTCCTTCTTTCCTTCCTGTTGTTTTGATCTTTCTCTAATATTTTATTAGTTCTGCCTTTTTTCATTTCACATTCTATCATAATTAATGAAGTTAAAATATGTAACATTTCAAATTAAATGAGGTTGAATTTAAACATTCACCCATTTCCTTCCTTCCTTCCCTCCTTCCCTCCTTTCTTCCTTCTTTTTTCTTTTTTCTTTTCTCTCTCTCTCTCTCTCTCTCTCTCTCTCTCTCTCTCTCTCTTTCTCTCTCTCTCTCTCTTTCCCTCCCTTCCTACCTTCCTCCCTCCCTCCTTCCCTCTCTCTTTCTTCTACCACTTTCTCCCTCCTCCCTTTATTTTTTAAGGTAATGATGAATTTTCTTTGGCCTGACAACGGGCCTTATCGCAATTATTGGAATCCATTTTCATGATGAATGGTCAGGAAAAAGGGAGATGAGTATGTGGTCTATGACAATGGAATGCAGTGCAGCCAACTGGCTCACTGAGGTCAATAGAATAGGAGCGATTTATATACATCTGAGCTCTGCAACCACACAAAAGCAAAACTGTTCTAAAAACAGTAAATGCTTTTACTGAACAAAAGGTAGTAACAACCTAGTACATATTAGGTGTTATGTTAGGCACTAGATTAGCCGCTCCCTACAGGTATTCAAAGTTCAAAGAACAGACAGCTTTTTAGGGAAGAGGCACATGTAATCTGAGATTTATACAGGGTAGAAAGTATTGTCTGTGCATAGAAAATAACTTTGGTAGAAAACTAAAGGTGTCACTAGCACTACCTTTGGAAATTAGAAATGGTTCCACAGTGTAATAGACATTTCATCTAAGTCAGATGTAATTATGTTTATTAAGGTTGTTTGAAAATAATTATATCTTCAGGGTATCGCCAAAAAATATATACATTTGAATAATTATTAATTCCAATGGGTTAAATCTGAAAAAAAAATAAATATCAATTGAACTATCAAAATGTATGTGTATGCATTTTGGGGGACACCCTATATTTAAAAATTTTATTTAATTTAATAACATTATTTAGCTGCTTCATTATTTCAGTTAGAACATTTACACAAATAATGATTGCTTTATTATCTATTGGTTTGACCATTTATTCATTACTAAAGGTCATTTATTCAATCAATATATACTTACCACCTATTATGTGCCCTTCTGCTCTCAATGAGAAACCAGTCAAACTGAGTCTCTGACAAGCAATTTACAGTCTAGTGGGACAAACATTAAGCTTCCTTTTAAATTTTCTTTTAATCCCAAATATCTGAGTGTTTTACAATGTCTAGGGGTTTGAGCCCTTCCCTTGTTTTTTATTCTGCTTCTCTTTCTTCCCTTCTCTCTTCCTGGTGACAATCATGTATAACACCCATTTTCTGCACTGGCTTATCTGCAGAAACATCTGGGTGTGTCGTTTTTCTTTTTGGTGTATGATACAACTCTGCAATGAAGAGGGATGTAGCACTGAATAAAAGAGCAGTGTGTGTTTGTTTTTTTGTTTTAGAAAATCTCTCAAACAAATGTATAGTTAAAGGACAGGAGGACAGATCCCTTTGGTGGTTGATTGTATAGGATTAGGAAGTAGCAGGGGGACATTGAGGGCACGGAGGAAGGAGGAAGCTGTCAATGTAATACTTGAGCTAAGACCTAAGAATGTTTTTGTCAAGGGTAGTAAAGGGAATCCAGTGGGCATGGGCCTGGAGCGGGTAAGCATGCTGCTTTTAAGGGAAAGAAACGATGGAGACTACAGTAGGACAGTGTAGGATAACCACTGCAGAACTGACGTGAGCTTTGCTCTCCGGCCTTGCAGGCCATTTCAAGGACTTCCTTCTTCAGAATAATGGGAAAACACTGATGGGCATTAAATGTGGGAGAGAAATGATTGATTTCCAGGAGCTCAATGTGGCAAATAGACTCAACATTTCAGCTGTTTCAATGACTCTATTGACAGTTCCCTGTATTAATTTCTCCTTGAAAACTGCCTGGAATGGATACTGACCTTGATGGTACAGTAGGTATCATTTATTCAGTTCTCTTCCAGGAATTTTCTTAAGTTCTTTACATATATTATGACACCTTCCCCAAAACTTTGTACATTAATATCATTCATGTCCACATATAACAGATAGGGAATCTCAGTCACCAAAAATTAAGTGACAGCTCTAAGATCTGTACATTCATTTGGATTTCTAGCATCATCATCATTTTTCCATGATGTTGTTTTGATCTTTCTCTAATACTTTATTAGTTCTGCCTTTTTTTCATCTCAAATTCTATCAGAATTAAATGGAGTTAAAATATGTAATATATAAACATTTCAAATTAAATGAGGTTGAATTTAAACCTTCATCAAAGTAAGAAATGTCCAAGCCTGTGAAGAGTTTTGATGAGTTTATTTCAGCCACTGACAGCAGTTGTTGGGAAGCAAAATCTCAATGGACTGAGAAAATGTCCCTGAGAATGGCAGTTTTGCAGCTTATTTTAACTTTTGAATCAAAGGAGAGACATGAGGGGGAGAGATGAAATTCAAAGGTGGTAGATTACGGGGCAGGAAAAAGAAAAGTTTAGAAATATTTGAGATTGATAAAGAGTAAAACGGAGACACACACACCTCTTACATTGGTAGGTACAGGATAGCTAACAACTAACATTGACAGCACATATAGAGATGGCATGTGGGGAACAAGATAACAATATGGGGCTCTGTGGTCTCCTGCTCTGGTGGTGGCTGTAAGGGTGGAGTGTGGTGAGGGGTCCAGAAAAAGAATATTACTCTGATATTCCAAGGGTATGTTATCTTAGATGCAAAAAGTCAATGAACAGGCTCAGTTAAGGTAAAGACTGACCTTTGTCAAGGACGTGACTACGCCAAGGACTCGCTTTTAGTTATGAATTTGTATGTTCACACCATCCTGTGTGGGGTGCTTCCAGTCTCTGAGTCTGAAGGCCCGCCATGCTGACCGCCCCTGAGCTCGTCAGGTTTAGTACGTGGCCCCTTTTTGCCCACACACTCTGTGTTTATTCACAGGGTTTCTCTACTTTTCTCTATTTTCCTAATTGGTTTAAAATAATAGCACTATAGAGAGTCAATGATGTTGTGATGAGTACAAATTTATTTAAATGAGATATTTTAATATTTTATATGTGTTTAAGTTTAAAATAAAGTACCTTTGTGAACCGTTTTCTCTCTCAGAACTATCTTGATAAATCCGTGGACCTCAAAATGGTGAGATGTCTATGTGTTTATTATTTTTTAATACACACACACACACACACACACACACACACACATATATATATATATATAGTGTAAGTACTTAAGATAGGTTTCTGTCAGACTCAGTGTTTCCATAAAAGGCACATTCTATTTTTAGATATTATACTGTCTATATATAACACGGGATGTATGCGTAACAGGCACACACTTGTAAATGCTGTTTAAATGAAGACTTTTGATCTATATTACTTAAGTGTAACTTATTTCCATTAACCTTATATATAGCAAATATTTTTCAAAATATAAAACTACTAGCTAAATGCAGATTAATTTTTAACAAAAATTCCTATGCAGCCGGCAGATAGTTCCCACATCCCATTGTGATTGACAAGCCTGACATATGGAATAGTTCACAAATTCCCAGGTGACTGACAGATGGAGAATAGAAAGGCGGATAAAGTTGCCTAGAGAGCTGAGGATGATTTCATATTCAGCGGTTTTGATCAAAAGGATTCCAGATCTCACACTAAATTTAGCACCGCTGGCAATTAGCGCATGATTTATTCAGTCTTTCATTTACTGGTTGACAAATGGAAAACAAGCACAAAATTAAAAATAAGTTTATTTCCAGCATTTCAGATATTTAAAATGTGTGTGTCTTTGTTTGCACATAAATTAACATGAGATGAATTTATAGTAAGATTAAATCTGAACTGGAGACGCAAGCAATAAATAAGAGCTTTTTTATGTGTTACACGGGCAGAACAGGTGCTTGAATTAAGAAATACTAATACGTTTAGCAGCATGGCTCCACCTATAGCATTAGGGAGTTGATGCTTTCCTAAATTTAGAATAATCTTTCCACGATTCAGAGTTCTTTTTATAAGCTTCCAGCATAGGTGAGCATCTGCATGACCATAGTAATGCTTTTCAATCTAGTAATAATAAAACTAAAAGCACATGCCTGGTACCAGGTCTTCCGCAGTACCATGAGTGACAGCAGGGCTCAAGCTTCTCTCCCAGGTCTGCCTCTTGGAGCTTCGTGCTGAAAGCAGCTGATGCCCTCCCCAAACCTCCCTTCCCCCCCACAACTTATAAATGGAGTTAAGAGATCACAACCTTTTTGTGCACTGCCCTTCAAGCCGGCCGGTGTGAGGCTGTTTCCAATTCCCCTTCCCTGCTTCAAGGGACAACAATACGATGAGCTGGAAGTGCTGATGTAAACCTTCTGCCGTGTTACTTCGAGTCACAACATGACAATATCACACCCACAATTGGAGGAGAGCATTACTATAAATAGTCCCTCCCAGGAATTCAGAGAGGCAGGGGCCTTTCTAAGCACATTGACTGAAGGGGTAGAAAATGTATTGAGCAAAATCCCATTCTTTCAGTGGTAAAACAATTGTGTGTGGAAGACCTGTGATTCAGAGCGGGGGTGTCTGCCGCTCCCTCAGAACCCCTCCCGGCCTGGGCCTGTCTACTACAGCTGCTGAGAAACATGAATGAGCTGCTGGAACACGTGGAGCTGGAAGGGTGTCGTGGAGGGGGAGGGCCTCACCACTCTCCATGGAGCAGAAACGGCCCATTGAGGTGGCCCGACATCAAAACCCACCAGAGCAACCATTGAGGACGATGTGGGACAGCGGCGGAGCACCTGAGACTTGGGGGTTGCAAGGGCAGGTGTTTGGGACATTTGCAGGTTTCTTATTTGATTTGTATTCCAGGTCTGACATTCAACTTTATTTGTATTCATTATTCACAGTGGGGACTAGAATGGTTTTTAAAATAGCATAAAATCCACTTAAATTATAATGGAAAGATTTGTGTGCAATGTGATGCTTTAATTACTGTTAAGCTAACCTTGGGATGTGGGAAATGTCAGTTTTCATTGGCCACATGAAGGCTGAGCGCAGGTTTTAGCCCGCAGACATGTGCAGTCAAGGAGGTGTAGCTCATGGGCATGCCCTGCCTGAGGAGCCACAGTGCCTCCAAATCTGCCCCTGGCGCCTCCCCACGCCCCCGGGGCACCATCACCTTTTTATTACTACTCTTCCCCTCTCTAAAACTCTCCTGGTCTCAGCAGCAGCCCAAAGGCATTTCCCAGGCAAATGGCTTCAGGTCCGTCCTGTTGCTTTCTTTTCTTTCAGAGACCCTCCCTGATGGCACGTCCTGGGTTATCCACCCACAACGACAGGAAAACAGAACCCAAACAGCTGGGGCAGAGCTTACGACTCCTCTCTGCACACCAGTCACTCGATTTCTGCTTGAAGCCACTAGTCTACGTGCCCTGGTCTCTCCTGCCTTCCTGTCTTCTGCATCTATACATTACTTCATCCGCAGCAAGCATCGTCAGCATTCACTTCCAGAGAGAATGCCTTCTGGACTGAGAGGCGGTCAGTGTGCATGCCCTGCTGAAGGAAGACTCTGGCCCCGTACCTCCAAGGGCTGGAGAGGTGGTTAGGTATATGGCAGGGATACAATTCTTCCTGACTAAATGAAGCAGGTTTTTAGTTTATACTATGTGCAAATATAAGCCATCTATCTATCTAGCTATATATGACATGTTTCTAAAATGTTATTTACAAAAGAGTAAGTGATAACTAATTCCTTCAAAGTACGTTAGCATACAAGGAAAGTATGTAAACAAAGAACACCCTCAAAAAGTCTTCCTACTTTATTGCTCATATTTGCAAATTGGGCATCTTCTTTCATACTATGCTTTTTCCAATTTCATGAAAACTTATTTGTAGTTTTTTTTTCTCTAAAAGTGGATTATGAATAATATGTTTCATTTATAAGAAGCAGAAAAATATTAAATATAAAAAATCATTTCCCAAAGTTGTATGTATGTCATAAAGCACTAATTCAGTTTTTTCTAAGGTAAGAATGGTTCCTGAGTTATGTATTTAGAATATGGAAAGTCTACTAGTTTCAGGAAAGCACAGGACATTTATTATGTTTGGATTGTCTGGTAGATGCATTAAAACACCACCTATCACTCATGAAAATATAATAGAAGTAAGACAACTTATGCAATACACTCTTGATAGTCATTGTATTTCTTGCTACATATGAGAAAAGTATTCTCATTGGGGCAGTTCTGATCCATGGAGTTTTATCCCCTTACTAGTGACCTGGAGCACGAAATCACAGGAGACCCAGACCCCGGGGCTCCTCGATGAATTGCCCCAAAGAGGTAGGCCGGAGCCAGGGGTCCCGCCGCCGCAGCACCAGGCCTTGCTGTGTGGAGCAGCCTCAGGCCCCACCTCTGTGCTGCACAAGCAGCGTCAAGTCCCCGCCCACCCACGCTTGCCTGCTGCGCACGCAGCCTCCTCGTGACTGCGTGAGGGCATCGCAGCGTGAGGCCGTGATGACCACCTAGGCTATTATTAGTATAGATCATTATTGATGCCAATTCATTAAACTAGAATATAATTTCCAATTCAGATCACCCATTTGGCATCTTTGCATTAAACATGAAGACCATTTTTAGTTCTTAAACTTTATTATTATGTTTTATTTTTATGTTGATTAATATTTTATTCTCTTTTCCTTTCTAACATTTTATCTTCTCTTTACTTCAGATCTGTCTATTCCTATAACAGAAATATATCTTACACTAAAATTTCAATGTCACAACCAGGCATAATATCGATTAATCACACACATGGGAGATTTTAGGACACCTTTCTTGTCCCTGGGTCTTACACCGTTATTTTCTTTGAATAATTTCTAAAAACAAACAAACATTTAATGGCTTCAAAAAACCATCTTTTCGTGGAGGAAAATAAATGTTTTCACTGTGATATGGAAACAAAAGAAGACAACTATTCAGAATCAAAAATTAAAATGGCATGTCAACAAAATAGATGGTAATTCAGTAAGTGAAAAACTTGGAATATTATAATAGCCTATGCCTTCTACTAAATACTTTGCACGTGTCTCCCTGTAAATATAGTAATTAACATTCTGAAGTATCAAAGAGACGTATAAGGGAATGTGTCATTTTTAGTTCAGAATGAATCATTGTCATTGTCAATTGTGTGTGCGCACTCTGTGTTCTTCTGATTGAGTACCTGGTATAAAATTGGGGCAGCAAAATTATTTTGAATGAATCAAAGGGATATCAGGCTGAGGAAATTCACAGGAGAAAATACATTTTGCTCCGTAAAAAATCCTGTTAAGAGAAATAAAGGAAAAGCTACAATCTGAGAGAAAATATTGGAAAACCAACGATATATCTCACAAAAAATTAATATCTAGGATACATAGAGAATCTTTAAAATTCAATGGTAAAGAAATAAATCATCCAATAAGAAAATGGGCAAAAGTCATGAACTGATATTTCACCAAAGAAGCTATAGGGATGGCAAATAAACACATAAAATATGTTAAAATCACTAGCTATCAGGGAAATGTAAATTAAAATCACAATGAGATATCATTACATACCTAGCAGGTAGCTACAATAAAAATAGTGACAACCAAATGCTGGCCAGAATGCTGAAAACCTCCATCTCTCAAATGCTGTTGATGGAAATTGATGGTGACCACTCAAGACAATAGTTTGTCAATTGCTTAAATATAAACACATAATTATCACACACCCATCATTACACCCCTGGACACCTGTCCTAGGAAAATGAAAATTCAATTTATATGACATTTTCAAAATGGCAAACTACCGAGCTGAAAAACAGATTTGTGTTTGCGTTTGGTTTGAGGCGGTGCGGTCGATAGAAAGGGGTGGGTGGGTATAACTGTAAAGGGGCAGCATGAAAAAGATATTCAAGATGACAGAAGAGTTCTGTATCTTGATTGTCCTGGCGATTACCTGAATGAATGGACAGCAACATCAGCATCACCTAGGAAGTCATTAGCATGCAAGTCTCAGTCCTATTTCAGACCTGCTGAGTCAGAAACCCTCAGAGTGGGCCCTAGAAGTTGGTAGTTTAGTAAACCCTCCCGTGTTTTCAAATTAATGTGAAGGTTTGAGAACCACTGGTCCAGGGCCAGAGTCCCAAACTTGAGAGAGATCATGAATATAGTCTGAGCAAAGCAGAATTCCTCTTGCACGTTTGTATTTATGTTGTCTGTCATGTGGAAATTTCACGACTGTCACACATTATCTGTGTCCAAGAGATTCTTTATATAATCACATACCCAATATCATTAAACATTAATGTTGAGCACTTCAAAGTTCAGAATAGCTGTCACTAAAATTCCAATTTTACACTGTTCATTTACTTTTTAGTCCCAGATTTATTTAAAACTCTAAAAAGTTAAATTTAAAGTCATATCTAGGTAGAACTTGACTTTAAATAATGTAAAATCAGAATTATAACTTGTTTTCTGCTCATCTCGTATTATGTTTGTTAGATTATAGAAGATAGGTATTTGAAGGATCTGTGAAATACCTTAGGAACCATGAATGATTTCTATCACAATTAATTATATTATTTAAATACTAGAGGCCCGGTGCACAAATTCGTGCATGGGTAGGGTCCAGCCGTCCCATCCTGATAGGGGTCCGTTGGGTCAGGCTGGCAGCGGGGAGGGGCCATGGGTGGTTGGCTGGCCAACCCTGCCCCTGATCGGGGGTGGTGATCAGGGGCAGGGCCAGCTAGGGGTGGGGGGCCAATTGGGACCCGGATCATGCTGGTTGGCAACCACATCATAGCCACCGTTTGTTCTGGTCATTCTTGTTGTTCTGCCATTCCTGTCACTGGGCATATATATATATATATATATATATATTCTCAATAATTGTACTTACCACATATTAGTCAACTCCCAAATGGTAGTTGGCCTCATGCACTATTTGTAACCTACATGGGAACTTTCAGTATACACAGTAATCTCCAGGTATGGGCATGTTGACCACAGAGGTAGATAAGCTGCCCGTGGGTCCACTGTAAGTGATTAAACTCAAATTTGTACCCGGTTAGTATATTTTCCTCCTCACTATACCTCTGATCCTTTCCAGGCCTAAGAACACCATAAGAACACTTATTGGATACACACACACAGATAAAAAATTTAAATTGTCAGTTTAGCCCTAGCCAGTTTGGTTCAGTGGATAGAGCGTTGGCCTGCAGACTCAAGGGTCCCAGGTTCGATTCCGGTCAAGGGCATGCACCTTGGTTGTGGGCACATACCCAGTGGGGAGTGTGCAGGAGGCAGCTGATTGATGTTTCTAACTCTCTATCCCTCTCCCTTCCTCTCTGTAAAAAATCAATAAAATATATTTAAATAAATAGTCAGTTTATTTTCTTAATGTTCTCAATATAAATTATGTTCAAATTATCAACCACTGATTGTTCAGTTGACAATGAACATGCCACTAGTATAAATAAAAATGATTGTGTGTACAATTGCACAAACAAAGCTATATAGCTACCCCATGTTACAGAATGGATTTTTGCCTGAAAATAAAACTAACGAAAAATAGCTGCTTTTAGGAGAATTCTTGACAAAAGCTGAATTTTATGAGCTTTCTTAGTAAAAAAACGAAGTTAATTCAGGCAGGAGAAAGTATTAGGGAAAAAAAAAAGAAGGAAGAAGAAAGAAAGAAAGAAAGAAAGAAAGAAAGAAAGAAAGAAAGAAAGAAAGAAAGAAAGAAAGAAAGAAAGAAAAGATTTGCCAGAGGTCAGAGTTGAAAAAAATATACACCAGTAATATTTAACCTGATTTTCTAGGACACATCCTCAAATAATAAATCCCTAAGTTTTGTTTTGTTTTTTTCCAATCCTCACAAGAGTAGAAGGGAGTAAGGAGAGAGAGAGAGAGAGAAAGAGAGGAACATGAATGTGAAAAAGACACATGAATTGGTTGCCACCAGCAACCTGCAATCCAGGTAGGTACCCTTGAGGAGGAATCAAAACTGAGACCCTTTGGTGTGTGGGCCGGCACTCTAACCATTTAGCACACTGGCCAGGGTTCCTGACTTTTTTTTTTTTTTTAAGAAAAATACATATCAATATGTATTAAGTATTGTGATTATTTTGATGATTGCATCTCTCTCTCTCTATATATATAAAACTTAATTACTAAGATCATGAAAAGTAAGTGTTAGGAATCATTTTTATGGCTAAGATTTTAAGCACAAACCAATACAATAATCATAATAGTAGTTTGAAATTTCAATATTATATTTTATTATAATCTTTAGCACTTTGAAACACACAGATGAGAAATATATATATTTTTTAATCTAGACCAGGGGTCCTCAAATTTTTAAACAGGGGGTCAGTTCACTGTCCCTCAGACCGTTGTAGGGCCGGACTATAGTTTAAAAAAAAACTATGAACAAATTCCTATGCACACTGCACATACCTTATTTTGAAGTAAAAAAACAAAACGGCAAAAACACCCGCATGTGGCCCGCGGGCCGTAGTTTGAGGACGCCTGGTCTAGACCTTTCCCTACCAACAGTAAGTTGTCCATAACCACTGCTGTTGGCCACAAATTACTCTTATACTTTTAAGTGAAGCAATAAATCTATGGAAGTAGAGACTGAAATATATTTGATTATTACCTAATTCTCATGTCAATTGCTTTTAAAATGATTTATTGCCTGCAAATGTACATAAGTCCAGCGACTCAAAATAAGTTTAGGGAAGATGGTCAAGTGGGGCAATGGCCGATTGTGAGCAGGAAGTGAGTGCAGGGAAGGAGAGAAATCAGCAGGCAGGTGAGAATTGGCACTCAGTCTGCTGTGCATGTGCATGGGTCAGATTGCAAGCATGTCCTGTTACCTAAAGGTGATGGGCCTGGTTACTACATTTCTTCTCTTGAGGTACAGAACTAAACTAAATGGTGTAATCTACATTTCTCTTTGGAGGATGACTCACTAAAGCCGTGCTACTCTTTGTCAAGTTCAGTGCCCTGCATAGAGGCAGCTCACTACAAAATAGAGGCTCCAACCATATAAATGATGCTGGGTTGGGTCCAAATACTGAATAATAAAAAAATGCTACATTTCAAGACAGCACATTCTTTGTAGGAGTGTGATAAGAGGTGGGTGCAATCCAGTGGGATAAAGTAATGGAATTGTACAAAGGCCAGCAAGGGGAAATGGAAAATATTCTATGACAAATTAATGTATACCCAAGGGTTAGGAATGTCACATACCAACAAATGCACTCAGAGTGGATAAAGGTCAAGATGGATAAATGAGGAGGTGCAGAAAGTAATCTGGGTAAGAGAGAAGAATATGTGAAATCTAAAGCACCACATGTAGAAGTAAGTGAGAATATTATAGAATGAATTGAAGTGTAAAACATATATAAGAAAAGCAAAGGTGAAAAATGAAAGGAAGATTACAAAGAAGTTTAGATAAATATCAGAAAATTTTTGGAAGAACTAAGGAAAAGCGGTCAGCGTCAGAAACAGTAGAATATTGAAAGACATGGAGAGATAATTTATTGAAAAAAATTAGTGGACTCAAAAAAATTAAATGTATTCTTTCATTTATTTTGCAGAAATAGGAGAAGGAAGTAGGTGGGTGCATGAGGGAGATTTAAGAAGTCCTTTATGAAATGAGAAGTTTGAAAGAATGATCAAAAACTTAAGAAATATGAAAGTAAAGAATAATATATATATATATATATATATATATATATATATATATATATATACACACACACACACACACACACACACACACACACACATACACACACACACTGAGTGGCCAGATTATTATGATCTCTAAATACATAATAATATGGCAACTCAGTGTATATCCTATATAATAAAAGGCTAATATGCAAATTGTCCCCTCAACCAGGAGTTTGTCCAGCAGGCAGGATGGCCAACTGCCCATGTCCCCTCCCCCTGGCCAGGCTGGCTGGACCCCACCCATGCACGAATTCATGCATCAGGCTTTCAGAGATCATAATAATCTGTCCACTCAGTGTATATAGCTTAAATGACATAATTAAATGTTAAAACTTAGATATAGAAGAATATACCACTGGAGAAATCTATTATCTGAAAAAGAAAACTAAATTCTCTATATTTTAAAATTTAAAGTATGCCTTAAGTTTACATTATGTTTATGCTGCTTTTTATGCCTGAGTTGAGGTGTCCCTTTTTGCGTATATATAAATCTCAATTATACACAAATACCTATTTCTCCAAATATACATTTAATATACATATATACATTCCCTTGACATGTATATATACAACTACATATATATATACATACACACACACACACACACACACACACACACACACACACATACACACACAGGCCTGGAACCGAATGCAGGTGACCACTGCATGTGAGCTGCTCTTCAAAGAGGTCACACACACCTCAGCCATCTCACCCACTGCCTGACCACTCAGCACTTCGCCCATTTCTGCCAGCCTTTCGCTCTCATCCCAGGAAGATAAATATTTAGTTGTTATCCAGTGAACCTCAGAAGTCATAAATCTTCAGAATGATAATATAAGCAGGTTTTTTTTTCTTTTGATTTTTAAAAATGGTTTTGGTTTCATATATTGATTCCTGGTACATTTGTATTTCTTACAGTTCTTTACATTCAAAGTAATGTTTCCATGATTTCTTCTAAATTTTCAACTTCAAGATTAAAGGATTTATAAAAAGGAGCTAACTTTTTCCAAAATGGCTTCCTTATTATGTACCAGGCCCAATACCAGGTGTTTTACATAAATATATTGGCACCAGGTCACACAGCTAAAAGCAAGCTATTGACTTGACTTGTGGTTTCCAATCCAACAATTAAACATCTTGAAAGTCATCACTGTCATTCTCACAACATGAAGAAAGCTGAACAAACTGAAAAGCAGCTCCTCTCAGACCCATCAAAGGACTGTGGTCACAGAAAAAAACTGCACTTGGAAAGTTGGATAGACAGGTGAACACAGAGATGTAAGCTCGCTGGGAACAAACTGCTGGAGCCAGCAACTGGTAGGTCAGCACAGGATAACTGACAATTCCTGGAAACTGAGCTTGAACTAGCTTGAGAGAGAAAAATGCCTAAGGCCCCAGCCTTAGGGAGGACCCAAAGCTTTCTGACTTTTACTTCTAGGAGCTTACTCAGGTTCTTTCTATTAAAAAATAAATAAATAAATAAATAAATAAATAAATAAATAAATAAATAAAAGGGTGTGTGTGTGTGTATATGACATATACACACACACACACCCTTTTGGCCCAATAAGATGGAAAAATAACCTTGTGAAATATATCTGGAACTTTCTCTTCATTTTAACAAAGATCTAATATTAAGGGAAACTATTTTACCAGGGCCTACCCAACAGAGGGCTACCCAATATTGGTACCCAATGCCAATTCTCAACTCCAAGAAGGGACGCACCCAACTCAGACTCACTAATGACTGAAACTTAGTCATAGGATTACTTCATCTACTTGGCAAGGTGACTGACTGTCCTCCCACCAAGGAAACTACCCACCACAGGTTCCCCTCTCCCCACACCTTACCACCACATAAATAGGATTCATGGGATCAAACTGATATAATTTCAAGTCTCAGACCCTATTTAAGAAGAACTCTATAGGTAAACCCAAAGACAACAAAGAAAACAGAACACCAGGGAAATTTTAGCTTCTGACTCCACAGCCGTAGCAAACCATAATCACAGTCTGAATCCTTGCCAAGTAAATAAAAAACCTCAACTAAAGTCTTGTCTATCCCAGTTCTTTAAATCCAATATATCTTGTCTTTTTTTTAATGTTATAAGACATGATAAAAGGCAAACAGAAACAAAACAAACAAACAAAAATACAGTGTGAAATGACAAAGGAAGAATAAAAACCATACTCTGATATGGCAAAGTCATGGGGATTATCAGACCCAAAATTTACAATCTACACTAATAAAAGAGAAAGATGCAAATTGACCGTCACTTCATGACTCCCACCAGCCAATCAGGAGTGAGTATGCAAATTAATCTGCCAAAGATGGCAGGTTAATTTGCATACACAGGTGCCAAGTGGCCAGGGGCAGGGCAGCCACTTGCGGGCACACTGATGCCAAGTGGCCTGTGTCCCAGGGACAGGTGTCCTCAGGAACCAGGCTGCTCTGAGCGTGTAGGTCCGTGCATAGGCCCGGAGCAGCAGGGTTCCTGGAATGCCCCCGGCCACTCTGGGCCTATGCACGCAGGCACTGAGCAGCCAGGGGTAGGGCAGGAACATCCCCTGGGACCCAGGCACTCTGAGCCGGCACGAGCCCAAGTGGCCGGGGGTGGGGCGGGAATGTTGCCTGCAGCAAATGAGCAGACAGGAGTCCCCCACAGCAAGTGAGCAGACAGCAGGGTCCTGCTTGCCCCTGTGGTGGCGAGCCAGAGAACAGACAGCAGGGCCCTGCTTGCCCCTGGCCCCAGCGGTGAAGGGCAAGCAGGCCCCCACAGAGAGCAGACACCAGGGCCTGCAGTGGCATCAAGCAGGCAGGTCCGCAGAGAGCAGAGAACCACAGGGAGCAGGCCTAAGCCATCAGTAGGACATCTCCGGAGGGCTCCCAGATTGGAGAGGGTGCAGGTCAGGCTGAAGGACCCACCCCCCATGCATGAATTTCATGCACCGGGCCCCTAGTAAGTATGATTAATATGCTAAGGATGCTAGCAGAAAAGTGGACAACATGAAAGAACAGATGGTAATATAAGCTGAAAGATGGAAACTGTAAGAAGACAAGCCATGCACGCTCAAGAGTATTTTGGGGGCTTACCAAAAGGTGAAAGAACAGTCTTGCTGCCACCCAGTCTTCCCCCTGGATATCCCGCTGCAACCTTTGTTGACCCAATAGAATCATGGATCTGTAGTGGGTCGTTTCCTTGGTGGGAGGACATTTGCCTCGCCAAGGCAGATGAAGAAAATCCAAGAAATTTGTTCATGAAGCATCCAGATGCCTGCAGTGAGAGGAGACGGGTTCTAGTTTCCCATCTGGAGGTTCAGCGAGCAGTCCCGGAGTCTGTTAACACCCCTTATGCCTGTCTGGATGGGGACGATCAGACGTGGAGGCTGTGGTGCCGAGGAAGCCTGCACTTCCCGCAGACGGCACGGCATTTTGACGGACCCTGTGTTTCAGGGGTGGCCCATCATAGAGGACAGAAAGGCTGGAGCCATCTTTCCACCACTTCACCCGAGAGACCTTAGGGCATGGGGCCAGGGGCGGGTTGGAGGTGCCGAGCGGAGCTGCAGCCCTGCATCAGGCACTGTGTGGTACGGCAGCCCCTCTTAACTTACGCAGGAACCTCGCTTGGTTGCCTGACACAGAGCAAACCAAGAGCCTATCAGTGGAGCCAGGGAGGCAGCAAAGCTATCGCAGACACAGGGATGGCTGTGGGATGGGAGAGAGGAGGAGGGATGGACTCCCAAGGAGAGGCTGTACCACACCCTGAAGCTCAGCCTGATTGTGTCATGTGAGACGCGGAACAGAATTAAATCAAATTCTAAACTAAAGCTTTAAATTAAAAAGTGTTTAATACCCAAAGTAATCTAAAAGTTAAGAAATCTACCCAAAATTTCATTAATGGGCCAAGAGTAGAGCTCCAAGTCAATGTTGGAAGTACTGATTGGAAGAAGATCAATTCTTTTCACATCTGCTGCTAGCAGGGAAGGGACCATAAACCATTTACAAATGCTATGGGATTCAATTACGCTTTGTGATGCCGTATTCTTATCTCCACTCTGAAGAATGTGTGCGTGGCGTCCTGGGTAGCTCAGCAGCCACCAAGGCCCAGCGCCGGGTCTGCGGCACGCCACAGCGCGCTGCCCTGCTGCAGGCCATTGCCTCCCGGGGACGCACCTCAGGGAGCCCTGGAGACGGGCAGCACTCTGCTCCAAACGGTTTTGCTTGTGTGGAGGATAGAGCCTTACCATTCAGTGTCCCCTGTGCTTTACAAACTCAGATGACTGGTTAATAGTTGTATAACTTCTAAACCTCCCAAACGCCTTCGTTTTTATCAAGGAGAAATAAATTTCACATTACACTATTTCTAATGTGCATTTTCCTAAATAATGCTATCAGTTGTTCTCCAGTGTCCATAGTTTAACTTTCCTTACGATAAAGGATCTATTACACTGTAGGGTCGTTTCAGCTGCCGGCTGTCCTTCTGATCCTCTGACACTGAAGACCAGGAGACTGCAGAGGGCGGCTTAGGTGGTGTTCCCCTTTTTTGGGTCCCCTTTTCATTAACTTGCATAATCTTACCCATAGATCATTGCAACATCTCCTGTTACTGCTATCTAAATTTAGTTTGTTCTCTCTCTTTCCCCTCAATAGCATACTGCTAAGTTCTTATCTGTTTTAAGCTTCTCACAAATACACACTCCAGAACACTCTTCCCCAACACCAGGAACCAGGCCCTGTCTTCCCCGCTTACCTTTCCTTCATCAGGACCGTTTCAAACCTGCCGCATGACCAGGGTCTGGTCCCCAGGCGTCCCTGCTGAGTGGAAGCAGGCCGACGGCTTCCCTCGAGAGGCCTGCTCAGCCTCTGAGGAGCACATGGACATCGTCTCTCTTTCTTTTGCTCCTGGAACTCTGGAATACCTCTTCCCTCAGCGAACGTTGGTTTAACGGCACATGATGCAGGGGAGGCTTTGGTAGCCGTTTTGCACTGTATCTTCCTCTGCCTGGAATGTGACACAGGGTAAGCAGGCTGTAGTTCTGAGCATTCACTGACAATGCTCCTGCTTTGGAAGGCAGCCTGTTCTCCCTTCTGTACCCCGGCTGCAGAGGTTCATCCCCTCAGGCCCCGGCAGAATACTAACTGTGCCCCTGGATTTCTACCTTACCGCAAAATCAGTGACAATACCTGCACTTACCGCGTGCGTCCTCAGTGCCAACCAGCCCAGGTGGCTCAGGCACTGGTCTGATCTCTTCGGGTAACTAGTCTTAGAGGAGAAGAGGGAGGTCTGTATGTTGAACAGGGTGCCAGGTGTAGAAAGAGGAGGCATTTTGAACCTAAGTTGACAAACAGACTTCTCAGAACCCCAAGTGAGTCTTTCCTAAACCAGGTGAGCAACAAAAGTCAAGAAGGCACTAACGTTCACCTTGCTGTCTCGAACGCAGGAAGTTGGATTGTGCATTGTCAATACTGAACCACGTAAGAGTCAGTCTGCTTATATTCCTTCTTACTTGCATTTACACTGTCCAATCATAGAAGCCAAATACTTTTAAGGAGATCCTACATTTCAAAGACAGCATGCTCAGGACGCTGCTGAATACATGTTTTACAGACCACGCATTTGTCATGGACATTGCATCCTGCTGCAGTGACAGCGCCACAGGTGACCGTGAGTACGGAGAAGCCTCGGCGTTGCTGTGACTTTGAAGGAGCACCAGTCTCCACTCCAGTTATCATGTAGCTCTAGCAGAGAAAGTGATCAGCATAAACTGGAAAAAATAAGTAAATATGGGTTTCAATTCCCACCGGCACTGTTTCTGAAACATTTGGTAGAAGACCTATGACTGGAGGCTATTATTTGGTTTACCCTTCTGAAAATTGCAGGGGGAATCACAGGCTGGTATCAGGTGTCCAGATCTTCATCTCAAAGGGTGAATTATAAAACTATTATAGCAAATGCATCCTGCTGCACTGACAGCTGTCAGCCCAACCCGCCCGTGCAGAGCCCTGGCGACAGCCCTCAATGACTTCAGTGTGAGGTTAGTTTGTGGCATTTCACAGCATGGATGGGAAACTTTTTAAAAAGTTACTGGAAGTAGAAAATCACCCTGTTGATAACGGATAAACTAGCCTAAGGATATGAGATCATTTAAATAATTATGTAAAGCAGCGATTTTCAGCTGGTGTGCTACAAGAACTTTTAAAACATGCAGTACCTGACTCTGCAGTCAGGGGCACTGACCTCTGTTCCCTCAGGTTGTCAAATAAAAATGACAACAGCCAACACAACAATAGCTTTCTGATGTGAATAAATCACAATTAAACCTATATTTTTCTTAGATTGGCAAAAATATATATTTTTTTGGTGTGCCACAGAATTTTAGTAATTAGTTTATGTGTGCCATGAGATGCAAAGGGTTAAAAATCGGTGGTGTAAAGTATTGTACATTGATAACATTGTGTGGTTTTTGTTTGTCATTCCCACTTGTGAGTAAGGTTTAAATAGACGACTCTATGTATTTTGTTACTGTTGCTTTTGACGTTGGCAGATCTGTCCTTATTTGCTGTTGTAGACCAAAAAAATCACAGAATTTTGGAGCAAAAGACCCTGTTTTATAGGAAAGGAAACTGAGGTTCAGAGAGAAGGTAAATTTCTAACTTACATTTATTTCTGCAACCACTTTATGGCAGAAGAAGGACTAGAACTTATAAGTTTCAATTTTTTTGTTTGGTAGTGAGTCAAGTATTATTTTGATAACTGAAGCAAAAACTGGGACTTAGGAGTTTTTGTTCTTAGGCATTGCTTTAATGGTTTTCACTATGTAAACCTCTACCTGCAAATGTTTGGTGCCCTTGAATTATGCCAGGAAACCCGGAATTCTGTTGGTAGCATTCTGGTTTCTGAAGCCAAAAAGGTGAGACACCCCAAAACTGGACCTCCAGATAGATGCCCCACAGGCAATCACAAGGAAAAAGGAAACGGGGGATAGCGAAGCACCTCTTGCATCCAAGTGAACCCATGGAATAACAAAAATCGTGCAGAGCGCCATGGGGTAAAACACCAGCGAAACGTCCCTGAGTGAAAAACACAGAGCACGGGGCTCCCTCTCTCCCCGCCCCACCCCAGTGACACCCTGAAAGCGCCCCGCCTTCCCCAGTGCTATCACTTAGAACTGCAGGGGTCACTGAAGCTCTGCGGTAATGACCTTGCCCAGCCACTGTGCCGGGCCCTTTTGGAAAGCACGTCGGACAGAGCCCTCACCCTCCTGTCTGTGGTCTGGCTGTTTATCCAACACATCCTCAAAAGCAGAAGAGCTGAAACCAATCGCAACCTTGTGATGGCACCAGAGAAAAGAAAGTAAACAAGTCTCCTGGGCTAAGATGTCTGCACATACATAGATGTCTCATTCTTTTATCTTTCCACCTTCTAAATGCCTTGTTTTTATTCCATCTCCAGCTGTTGATTTTTTTTTTTTGAGCTCATGTGTTGTCCGTGCACCAAAACAACAAACCAAAACAATAGCAAGAATAAAACAAGAGACGGCTTTGTTATCTCCACTGTGATCTTGAATTAACCCATTTGAACATGAGGGATGTGAGATCTGATTCCTAGGGTTTATTAAAGTAAATTCCCTAGCAAACATGTCTGTTCCATTTGATTTTGAAGAATAATTGCTTAATGAGAGAATGATTACTTTGTTCAGACATGATTACTAAAAAAATGTTTCATCCATATGTTGCTGAAGAATGGTAAATTCTCCAGTGAAGGGGGGACAATGATTAGAAGAAATAAGATAGCTCAAGAAAATATTCCCCAATGTGTTACTACGTTTTTTTAAACAGGCCAACTCTAAGTAAGTATAGAGTTTCTTTGTATGAGCCTGGAAGTTCAAATGCCTAATAGGATGAAACTGTTTGTTGAAAAAGGACTCAGTAGGTTCCTTTGTATTTTGAATCAAAGAACCGCGGCTTCTTCTGATACATTATGTGCCCATAATAGCTGTTTGCTGTCCCGGCAGCCCTGGTGCAGCTAATGTTATTCAGATTGCGACATTAAAGAAGGAAGCCATATATTGATACTTTTCAAAATGTTCGCCAGCACGTTTGGTTGAGGCCTCTTCACAGAGATCGGCCACATGACAAGCCAGGGTCTGTTCCCCTTCAGCCGCGGACGGAGGACACCGGTGCGCACCGGTTCTGCTGCCAATGGCAAAGGGTCTGAGGCGGAAAGTGACCAGTTGACATATTCCATATTTCTCAAAAATTAGGAAAAAACAAATAGAAAAATAGTAAGTTTGTCTCAGTAAATCTGTTTTGGTCATCTCAGTAGCTAAATTCAGGGACACATTGTTCTCATCAAAAGGATGGAGTTTACCCTGTATCTTGAGGGTTAACTCATCCCCACTCCCTCACCAAATGCAACATAAATAAAACTCCAGTGTTAGTTTCACACAAGTAAGGAAAGACCAAATAAATTAACTCTGTTTCATATCTGGATTTTTCTGAAAATTGATAATCCACAATTTTTAAAGTTAAAGGCATATTTTACTTCTTTAATTACACTGCATGGGCAATACATGAGCAGGGACCTAGCATCTATGAAGAGAGCTGAATTGCAACTAAGGCTCTCTCTTCCAAGCTCAAAAACCAAAGAATGATGGGCTCCTACTCAGAGCAACCTGTGACTAGTAGCCCTGCACACGAATCCGTGCACAATATGTCGCTGCCGCCCTCCTGTAGCTCTCCGCCGCCGCTTGTAGTTCGCTGCCCCACCCGTCTGCAGATCCGTGATCCGGTTGTTATGGGGTCGGTCAGTCGGTCTTTAGCCTTAGGGTGTAACGGATAATTAGCATATTCCTCTCTTATTATAAGGGATGGGGGAGGGTTCACAGAGCACAGGCTGTTGCAGCTGGTTTTTGAAGAATGAGGAGGACTTCATCCAAGCGAGCAAAAAGCCATCTGAGAATGGGGCACGGCCTGAGCAAAAGCAGCGAGTCACTCAAGGATGAGGAGTGTGCAAGAGGCACAGCTCAGCAGAGCCAGGGTAGCTCTGTGGGATGTCATGTTTAATATGAACATTTGTAGGGCATGATTAGAAAAGGAGCTGGAGCAAGAACAATGGGCTGAAATTGAAACACAAACTATGTATCAACAGAGGATGGATACTAAGAGGTGTTATCGGACTCAGTCAGAACAGCCAGAAAGAAGAGAGGAGGGGAGGTTGAACCCAGGATGGTTCCAATATTTAAGGTGAGCAAGACAAGAAAGTGAAATTGACAAATAGGGAAACAAAGGGTAAAAAGAGGATAAAGAGAAAACAGCGCCCCTATTTCCACTGTCTCCCGTGCTAAAGGAATTGAGAATACACTAGTAGAGAGAAAGGAGACTGAAGAGGTCAGCCAAGAGGAGGGGTCACAGAAGAAATGCTGAAAAGAAGCCACTGAAGCTGGTAACTTGCAAGATAATAGTGATGTCACCATTAAACGTAAGGAGAGGTTTGAAAACAGGACTCCCCAATTCTTTGACACTTCTCCCATCGAAGGTTGAGATTGTGTCCCCTCGAATATGTCTGTGCTGTATGCCTGGACCCATAGAACAAAGCAGTGTTAAAATCCTGTTGGCCGCAAGGAACCGCAGCACCACCTCCTGTCACGTGGCGTGGATCCTGGTACGCTAGTGGGTGTTTTCAGTGCTTTCACTTTCCTTCTCATGGATGCCTGCTTTTTTGGCACCAAGAAACCCATGGGATGTCACCCCCAGCTTCCAGGCCACGTGGAAGCCCTTAGAAAAAGATCCTGCAGTCCGACTCTAGTCATCCGGCTCCGCCCATGGAACAGGGACGAGATGTCCCTATCAAGGCCTGCCAGGCCCAAGTTCAGGAACAAATAAATTGCTGTTGTTTTAAGACAGAAGGTTTTTAGGAGGTTGGTTATGCAACGATAGCAACCGGAAGAGCTAGCAACAAAATGACACATAAGGTTGCTTTACCTGGAAGGGAAGGAGCCAAACAGGACAATGTTTGAAGGAAGGCGGGATGAAGAGGAGGTTGTAAGGACTTAGGAGTCTTGAGAGAGCATGGAGCAGAAGATACAGGGAAAGGCTGTACCCGCACAGAATTGCCACTATTCAGTCAATAAAAAGGAGTAACTCAGTGATGGGGATGGAATCTAGAACACGGGTAGTGCCTTCATCCTGGGGAAGAAAGACTAGGGATAAACCTCCTCTCATGAAGAAACCTATGAATTACTGTGGTTTTAAGTAGATGACAGATTTTTTTTAATTAATTTGTTTTTTTAGAGAGAGGAAGGGAGAGAAAAAACATATATTTCTCCCTCTCTCTCTCTCTCTCTCTCTCTATATATATATATGTATATATACACACATATATATACATATATATATAGAGAGAGAAAAATCCTATCTAATAAAAAGTGAATATGCTAATTGACCCTCACACCATTGCAAAGATGGTGGTGCCCACAGCCAATAAGGAGGGAATATGCTAATTGACTGTCATGCCCTCAAAGATGGCAGCACCCACAGCCACAAGATGGCGGCGCCCAGTCTCCTTAGCCCCACTGGGGCGGTAGCCAAGCGGCAAGGCCAGGCCCACTCACAGGTGGGCCCAGGCACTCCATGCATGTGCCTCCGGAGTTCCCCAGTCCCCTCAGCCTCCCAGCTGCCTAGGGCTGGCCCAAGGCACAGGCAAGCCTCAGATAGCAGCCGCCCAGGGCTGGCCCAAGGCACAGGTAAGCCTCGGATGGTGGCTGCCCAGCCGCCCAGGGCCACCCAAGGCTCAGGTAACCAGGGCCAACCAAGGCTTGTGCTGCCAGCAGTGGCAGCAGCAGAGGTGTGATAGGGCGTCACCTTGCCCTCATCGCCAGGTCGCCTCCCACCCCTGAGGGCTCCCAGACTGTGAGAGGGGGCAGGCTGGGCTGAGGGACCCCCCCTCCAGTGCATGAATTTTCATGCACCGGGTCTCTAGTATATATATATATATATATATATATATATATATATAGAGAGAGAGAGAGAGAGAGAGAGAGAGAGAGAGAGAGAGAGAGAACTTGGATGTGAGAGAGAAACATTGATCAGTTGCCTCCTGCATGTGCCAGGACCTGGAATCAACCCACAACATAGGTATGTGCCCTGACCAGGAATCCAACCCCCACCCTTCCGTGCACGGGACAACACTGCAACTGAGCCACCCAGCCAGGGCTAACTGATAACAATTTTAATGAAGAAACCCTAGTAGGTTACATATTATTGCAAAAGTAAAAAAGAAATATAGGTGTTTATTCTGTGTATTTTAAATTCCTGCATACAAATTCCAGCTGAATAAACTAAGCCGAAGGAAGGAAGGAAGGAAGGAAGGAAGGAAGGAAGGAAGGAAGGAAGGAAGGAAGGAGGAGGGGGAGGAGGAGGAGGAGGAGAAAGGAGGGGGAGAAGGAGAAGGAGAACAAAGGAAAGAAAATCTGTGATTAATTTTAAGCAATCATAAAGAGAGAGGAGCTTCTCTTTTAGATCTCAAGGGCATGGAGCATATATGATATTCTATTTCTTTGTCTCCATTTTCCAACCCCCAGTCTGCATCTGGGAGGAAGGGAACAATGGAATATACGTAGTAGCATAAAATAGAATAACAGAGTTGAATGATGTAAGAATGTATGCAGGTTCATATTGATTTGTGGAAATAATCTAACAAAAACAGATGCCAACTGTTGAGAAAGACAAGACATAAAGGGGTACTTTTTTCACTCCTATACAAGTGAGATTTTTCTGGGGGTATCAAGAAATAAAGTCATTATAGTTTGTACAGGGATTAATGACTTTGACACTCAAAGAGGATTCTTAGCAACAAAGTCAGCAAAGCAAATGCCTTCAGAAGACCCAGACTCGATGCACAACGGAGAACCTCCTGGAAACTAAGTTAAGGCAACTCTCAATTCTTAATAAATCAAAGAAGAAGGAGTAAGGGAGAGTGTGATGCTCCTAAAAGAAGGTTGGTAACTGCAGCCTACAGGTCCAACTGGTCCCACTATCAGGTTGTATCTGTCCCATAAGCTAAGATAAGAATGTCTTTACATTTTAAATGGTTAAAAAAATCAAAGTAAGAATATTTTATAACATTTGGAAACTGGGAGATCCACATTTCAGTCTAAATACATATAGTCTAATGGTACAGCCTCGCCCATCTATTCATCTGCATCTGCTCTTTTCCTTCATCAGCAGAGCTGAGTACTCGAAGACTACCTAGCCTGGAAGCCTAAAAAAATAAAACATCTGGCTCGGGGACTGCCACATCATTCCACAAAGGACCAGATTTTTTTTTAAAGTTATTCTTGCCTTAAAATAAATTGATTTTCCTACATTTTTCCTATGGAGTCAAATCTGATTGATATAGACTTACATTAAAAAGTGAGTTTTGTGGTGGTGTGTTTGTTTTGTTGTGTTTTGTTTTAGGGGAAAAAGGGTAATTTGAAGAGGTTATTGATTACTCTTTCTGAAAACACTTGGACAAGACTCGGACTCTTGGTTTGTATCTACCAATGGGCAGTGTGTCCTCCACAGTCACAGAGCCCAAAAGCATATGCTGTTAGTGTAAACGTTTTTTAATTCATTTCACAAGTATTTATTGAGACTTGTCCTGGGCACTGGGAATGTGGCTGGAAAAATGACAAAGTCCCTGTCCTCGCAGAGTTACATTCTTGTGGTGGGAGACAAACCCTCAAATGTCAACAGCTGAACCAGGTAAGCTGAGATTGTGATATGCAATGCGAGGGGCGGGGAGTGGTTTGTATGAAGGTAGGAAAGGGCTGTCTGAGGAAATGACCCTGGAGTTAAAGCCGAGGGATGCAAGAAATCGCTGCGCACAAAGCCCAGGGGAGTGTGCCAGGCGATGGGGATGGTGCGGGCAGCCAGCCGCCCAGGACAGAGTGAGGCTGAGAAGCAGGGTGTGCGCAGCAGGGGAGAGAAGAGAGGTAAATCGTGACAGACCTTGATTCAGTATCTTTGCATCCCAGCGAGCAGTGTGAATTTCATCCCAAACACAATGGGAAACTACTGATACATTTTCAATAGGCCGGGAGGGACCTGGGGCTATGTTTCCAAGAATCCCTAACGTTTGCACATCGATCCTCTGGTTGCCCGAGCGGAAGCAGGTACCTCGGGGCTACTGCAGAGGTGGAGGCAAGAAGCGACGGAAGCCGGGACGGGCCCAGGATGAGAGGTGAGAAAATGACGTGTGTTTTGGAGGGAAAGCAGTACATATTGGATGTAAAGTATAAAAATGAAAAGAAGTTAGAAGGAATCAATGTTTTAAAATTTATTTCAAGCCTGTTTATCCCAAACCCCAAACCAGCGCAATAAAAATCAGTGCTGGAGCGGGGAGTCCCGCCCTGGCAGCACTGGTGCCGGGACCCGACCCGGACCCGCTGAGGGTCTGCAGGCCCGGACCGGCCGGGCCCAACGCAAAGGCAGCCCAGCAGATGCTGCGGGGAAACCCTGCTGCGGGGCGCACATGCACCATGCTAGCACACACACACATACACGCGCTCACACGCACACACACATGCACGCACGCACACACACGCACACACACATACACACACGCACACACACATACACACACGCACACACAAATGCACGTGCACACATGCAGATCATAAAAGGTCACCGGGTAACACCTTGAAGTAAGAAAAAGCAAGCCCAAGCACGTGGCTGGAGGAGACCCCAGATAAGGAAAGCGCCAGCAGAGGTGTGTGTTGTTGCTTCACCGAGGTGAGAGCCAGGATCTGGGCATAGGCACAGGCTTGGGGCTAAGGATCGCTGGTGGACACCAGCTAATGTTCTATCATATTACATGAAACACAAGATTTTAGATACACTTACTGAGTTCAGTTTGCAAGCCAGAGCTGGGAATGACGGCAAGGCAGTCTGGTGCAGCCACATCCCTTCCGGGACGCCCGGCCTGGCCCTGGGCGCTCAGGCCTGGTGCTGGGGGGAGGCGGGAACCCCAGGCCGGGGGCCTGATGTGAGTTCTGCCACTTCTCTGAAGCGTAGGAGCGGTTGAGGCTGGAAAATAAAGCCATTTTCTGTATAACTTTGATTTGGGATTTCTTTACATCGTGCTGCATATATTGTAAAGGAACGCCAAGGGTTTTACTTTTGTGAAAGGGGGTGTGGGCATAAAAAGGTCCTGAAACCCTAATCTCCCCTGGCCTTTAGGTAGCGAGGGGAGCAAAGGTGAAGGCTAGGTAACTTGCCCGAGAGCACAGACAGGGGCATGTCCAGTGCCTCAATCCAGGTTGTGTTCTTTTATTAATAAAGACGCCTAGTTCCTAGGTGGTCGGAAGAAGGAACTGCCGCCCGAGTGGAGCTTTTGCGACAGACACAGCTTGGGAACACCCGTCAGGAGAACCTGATTCAGGTAAGCGTCTGGATGAAGGCTCACATCTCAGGTGCATCTCACACTGAACACACCTTCGGGGAGCAAGGAACCGAGTAAGTTAGAAGGAAAGTATTAAATATAATATTTAATTATTTCTTTCTAAATTTCTTAAACTCCTTCTCTCCACATCGACGCCCAGGCAGCGAGAGCTCTCTTTCACCAGGCCTTCCCATCGTTTATGCTTCACCTGCGTGTTGAAGGGTTGGGAAATGTAGGAAGTTTTCATGATTTTCCAAGATGATTTGTTCTAAAGTTCTAGATGGGAAAATCATGCCAATCGCCATTTTATCCACATCTTTTCCTACCCATTCTCATCACAGCATGACAAGCAAACCTCTTTTATTGCCGCAGCCTATTTTTGGTGTAAAGATATGCTTAATGTTCTGTTTGTAGTCAAAAGGCTTAAAATGCTATTCTTCTTCTCTTCATTTAGAAGCAATCAGTCTCCCTCTCACTGAGTTCTTACTGTAGGCAACCAATCTCCAGAATTACAGCACATCAGCTGGGTGAGAAAAATGCATGCACTGTTTCTTTTTTCGTAAGCAAAGTAGTTTTTGCCAGTTAAATCCCCAGGTATTTCACTTTCAAAGAGTCAGATATAAAATTAGCAAATGAAGCATCTGTTCCTTGCTATTATTTTATAATCACATTAATTGGCAGATGTCTTTAGGTAACAGAGAAAAGCCTATCAGCCATTACCCGCATTTCCATGGGCTGATGCCTGGGACCACTGGGTGTTTTACACACACCTCGAGATCATCTCAGCAGGAGACAGCGTTACCCTGGGCTCCAGCGGCCAGCTCTCCCCCTGTGCAAACCTCCCGGCAGGAGGCCTGCTGCCCACGGAACAGGCAACAGGATGCCCTGCTAAGCTCCACTGTGGACAACCTCACCCTCACTGCTGCCAGGCTCGGGTTTTCAATTATCATGTAGTTTGCACAAAAGCACGGTGCCAATTCAATTACTGTCTGATTAATGGAGTGCTGCGGGTTTATTTCAGGTGTCTAGCCATCTATTAATTAGCATATTGGGGCCTATACTCTACTTTTTTTGCCCTGATATGCTTTGAAAAGTCCCCAGTGCAATTAGAAAACTCTAATACGCTTTAAATAGTTATTTGAGAAAACACATCCGGAACTTTTGGAAGTCCTGGGGGTAGTTTAAGCACATCCGGATTGGTTATAAGGCGTCTGAAGTTCCTCTGAAAACACGCCCTTCCCTGCCGGGGTGTGGCGCTCTTCTGCCCCAGGGGAGGGTCGGTGGGCCTCTGGGAAAGCGGCTCCTCAGAGAAGGCCCGTCTGAACGTCGCTGAGGGATCTGCTTCCTGGTCTCCTCCCCGCTTGCTCTGAAGTGTGAACTGGATTCCGGGTGGGATCTAACGGAGCCTCTGAAGCACCCGGATGAGTTCTGTCAGTTCAATAAACAGGAGAGACTATTACACTTAGTGAGCAGTACTGAATGTCTTAGGCCTTCTTTTGGCTGGAAAAATGTCATTAAGGCTGAATGACGCTCCGTGGGAAAATAAAGATCCTCCTGTCGGTAGCTGGTGTGTTTGCAGCTTTTATGAACGGCCACTGTATGTCAGGTGGGCTAGGAAAAATATAGACTCCAACATTCGTTTTCACAAACGCCACCTGTAAATTCTAGATGACGGAGGTAATAAGAGACCCACTTGCTCGCAATAGAGGATTCCTGCGGGGAGGATGGAGACGAGCCAGGTAACATGTGCATACCTCCGGCATCAGGATACACTGACAGTGTCATTACGAGCAATAATGTAAAGAGGTATGTAACATACTAAGTAATATATGCATGTCTACACATATGTAGTGCATGTAAAATGTCTAATGTATTAAATATGAACAATACTTTAAGAATCTGGGTCTTATGTCAACAGGTGACAAAACCAGGAGTTAGAACAGGAAGGGCAGCGGCCAGTCGGCAGGTCACTGCGAGTTCGGCGGTGATGTGATGGGACAGACAGCACTGCTGCCCGGGGAGAGATCTGCCACTTCAGAGGCAGCACAGTAAGATGCTGACCAGCAGCCATGTCACCGTCCAGTCACCTCAGTGTTTCCAACAACAATCTGGGCGGCAAGGATGCAGACCTGAATTCTTTGTAGGCATAATGGGACGTTTGCCAGAGTGTCCTTCCTGGCAGGAATAATTCTGCCTTACATGCATTCAGCAAGACACACATATTTCATGGTAAAAATTTACCACCTCCCCCATAGATGTTTTTAACATAAATCTTCAATTATTTTTTTAAATTAATAAAATATTCAACATCAACAGTCAATGGATATAAGTTCTGACTTTATGCCACGCCAGGCTAGAGTGACTGCGGCACAATTATATGCCTACGGGCCCCTCTCTACTGGCGGGCTGCACGGTGGCCACCCTGGCTGGCTCTGCACCCAACGCTGATGGAGACAGAACGACGTGCAGTCATGGATGACTTTTCCAGAAGTGTTGTGCCTCAGAAATATTTCCAGGACACTAACAGGTAACGTGGCCCCTGTCTCCCCCCAAAACAATACTTATTCACTCATTCCTGCATTCAGACGTGCACCCTAGCACGGTGCGTTATCACTCTTTGTCCTTCCTCCGTGAAAGGACAGCAACACCAACCATCATCCTGAGGAACGGATTCAGCCGTCAGCTTTCAGAAAGTTGCTTATGTCAGAAGGTATGGAAGGACAAGTAGAAACATGAATATGAATTTCTATTTTCCGTTGTTTAGAGTATATTGCTTATGTTCAAGAAATCCTTCCTTCCCCAGAATGCTTACTGACTACAAGTAGAGGAATAAACATTCTAGAAACCGCCTACTTTTCCTGCTAAAACATCAGAATGTACTAGGCCAAGTTTGGAGTCATTTGCATCTATAATATGCTACGTTGGAGTAAGAAAATGTTTATGTTCTAAGAAACAAGTAGGATTGTCAAATGTAAATTTATAGGATTGTCAAATGTAAATTTATGGGAAAGATGCAAGGATTAGGCCCATAATTTTGAATAAATCCCACTTCCTGACAGGTGTTGCTGTTGTTGGTTTTCCAGCTTCACACCCATCACTAGCTGTCCCTCTAGAATGGTGTGTGGCTTATTCTGGCTCAGTCCACAGGGAATGATGACATAAAGCATTTGCTACTAGGCAGTGAAGTGAAAGCAAGTCCACATGCTTAACATGGTGAGTGTGAAGGTCGCAGTTAACGAAATCAGACCCACGGTGGCTCCAGGGCAGGGGCGCCCACGTAGCTTCAGCGCCCGCGGGGGAGTGCAATAGCACAAGCTGGAAAATAAGAAAACGGAACCTCTGGGGATGAGCGCATAACCTAGCAACGCGGGAATAACAAGTCAGAGCCAGTCCTTCCTCCTCGGGAAAATGGCTTGCTTATTCCATCCTCCATGCTCTGATTGACTGCAGGAATATTTCCATAGTTGAAACTGAACACATTAGGATCACGAAGTATCATGACCGATTTTTCAAGTCCAGTGTGCAAGCCCCCCAAATATTTTCCAATGTGAACTTTAAAGTTGTAAACCATGAGAAAAATGTATTCCATATGCTTCACAGCTAATTGTGAATAAACATGTGCCTCTCATTCCACAAAATACACATTTTTCTCACTCCCAAATTTTCAAAAAGTAAGAGAAAGTTATTCTGAGAAAGTTGGAAAGTATTGAAAAATGACTTAAAGATGTTTGTAAGTTATGAAACAAACTTGGTGATTTGGAAAAACATTTGCCTGCTATTTAACCCATTGTTGTTACAGAGAGATTTCATTTTTAAAACATGTTGTTCTAATAAATGAAAGCATGATTTATGCAAACAAATAAGCAACTTGGTTAAAATAATGTGTCCAGAACCATCAGGAAAATATTGAGAATTTCAATAATGTACAGGAAATAATCGAAGCAGTAAATAAATTTGACTTTTAAAGTTTATTTTTGTTCCAAATTTATAAATACTTTGAAAAAAATTATTTTAAAGCAGAATGTTGAACTCATTCAATTTTTGTCAACACTTTACTAAACTCAACTAACTTTTTCTAAAATAATATTTTAAAACATTTAGAGACAGACTTTCACAGCATTCATAATTATCTTGTTAACATCACTTTGGAAACAAATTTAAGTCAGTTATGTCACATATAATACATATCTGCTCAAGAGCTAAGTAGGTTGCTTATGTTATGTTGTGTTTTTTAAAACTTGTTTAATTTGAAGTCATTAATATACTTATACTTAGTCAAATGATCTAACAAATTTAAAGTATAATTAGATTAACCGCATGTTCCATTCTCCATAATGAGAAAATATAAACTTTCTGTTCCTTTTCTGTTTTGAATCATCTTTAGGAATTTTTAACTTAAATATTTTTACAGGTTATTTTTTAAAATATTTTATTAGGTTAACTAAAAACGACATTTAAAAGGCTCTCAGAATTCCTGTCAAAGTCGCCTCGTGTTCAGGACAAAGCTGAACACACTTCTCATTTTGCACCAAGTTTCAGCCCAGATATGTTTATGGTTCAGACATAAAACCTCAGATATAGAAACATGAAGACAACCTTAACTACAGTGTTGCAAATGCAATGCTGTAATTTTATATGTTAATCTATCAATGCACAGCATGTGCAAACATATGTTTATAGACAGGGAGACAAGAATGTACAAATGGGGAGGTAAAATTCTTGTATCTCATTTGATGCTCCATCATTTCTATCAATTTATGAATGTTTTGTTTTTGGGTTGTGATTTCATTTGGAGCTGACATAATGCAACTTGTGCTTATTTGCAAAGGCCTCGTTACTAACATCCTCAGAGCTGGAGCTGCCGGGCTGCCCAGAAGCCGGGGAAGCTGCGCCTGCTGGACCATTGCAGCAGCAGTCGGAAATCGGAACACTGTGCAGGGGGAAACTCTGCGGGCTGTGTGGGAAGGCAGCCCAGGTATGCATTTAATGTTATGAGCACATCTGGTTTATCACATTTCTAAATTTGGCCCTTAGGGTTGAGCAGAAAACTTGTGGCAAAAGGAAGACAAAATGCTGCTTTAACAGTCTTCTTCTGACCCACCACAAGAGCCCAGCTCATTTGCTAACCATTATGAAACTGAAACAAAATTCAGGGACAAACAAGGCGATTTATTTTCTGAGGAAGCCCCCGCTGCAAAAGGCATTTTTCTGTTGATGGCATGGTCCCCACTGCATGGTGGTCAGCCAAAGATGAAAGGTCTGAGGCGTGTTTGCTTCTTTTCTTGTTTTACTCAAGTTACAACAAACTTTTGCAAAACACTTAGGTGAAGTATGCTACAGAATTAGCAGATGGCTTCAATTTTTATTTGGGAGAGTAAGGCATATCCCAATTTTTCTTACTACTGTGATGGGTTAATTTGGGGAAAGTTTAAAATTATAATTGTAATGTTGATAGTTGCATGAAGAATAAAAATTATACTATTAAAAGTGAGCATTAGGGTTTTTATGAAAGAAAGCTTTAGATACTATATGTTAACAATGATACATTTAAAAATTTTATTTCTAGGAGACAGATCCTTGGGCTAAAGTTTCTAAAGTATATTTTATTTCCCTGGAAAATATCTAGGATCTTTAAAGTTTACTTTTTTTATTATTTACCCAAATTAATAAAGCTTTTTCTGATTATAAAAATAATTAAGATACATCATAAACAATTTATACCAGTGCATATAGCTTAAGAAATAATAGAATTCCATCATTGAGACATATTCAACACACTAACATGCTTCTATCTAACCCATTTGTATTGATATGTACACACCACATACCGTTTTATGAAAATAGTATCATAACATCCACGTTCTGTAAGCTTCCTCTTTTCACTTAATATAGGAAAAAATTGTGTGTAGGTGTTTGTACACATACATATACCTCCTTGTTAACACATATAGATTCATATTCTCAATTTTATTTTCAGAATAGAAAATTATTTTAAGGAGGTATAGTTTCTGACCAGTCCTCTGTTGGTTATATAGGTTGTTCCAATGTTTTGGTATTATGAAACAGATTGCACTTTATTTAATTCAAATAGTATTTATTATTAATTTCTATTTTTACACTTTCTTTTCCCATTATTTCTAATATATTATTTGACTTTACTTATTAATTTGTATGAATTCTTTATCATAATAATACCTTATCATATACTTGTCAGTTTTCTTCCATTTTTATGATGGTATCATTTTCAGCCACAGAAAAATTGTAGTGTGCTCAAATATATCTGTTCTTTTTATTATAATTTCTAGAGGGAAAAGCATATTCATTTACACTTCTAAAATTGAAGTATTTTTACACTTTTCAAAATAAATTTTACTCCATTTAGACGTCACTATGTTATACCTAGTTGACCAGTTGGTTCATTAACTCTAATACCAGTTTTACAATTAATTAGTAGCCTGGTACATGGATTCTTGCACATTGAAAGGAAATTAATTAGAAGGTGGCCGGTGGGGTGGAACTGGGCGAGATGGGCCAGAGACGCCCTGGAGCTAACCTCCAGGGGTCCCTCCCCAGCCATCTGCACTTGGGGCGGTGCTGGGGCTCAATGAGCCTCTGCCGAGTGAGCGGGGTCCTTCCAGCAGGTAGGGTCCCTCGGCCTGGCCTGTGGGGATGGGACTGAAACTGGCTCTCCGACATCCCCTGAGGAGTCCAGGATTGTGAGAGGGCGGTTCTCAGGTGACGCACCCAGTAATTGGGCTCCCTCCTCTCTGGTTCAGGGTGTGTCACCTGAGAACCGCAGCTGCCAAGTCACTGCAGCTCAGCAGCTCCTGCATTGAGCGTATGTCCCCTGGTGGTCAGTGTGCATCATAGTTACCGGTCAGAGCCTCTGCCCCCTGGTGGTCATTGAGCATCATAGCTACTGGTCAGATGGTCGGACGGTCACTTAGGCTTTTATATATATATATAGAAAGATTGTTCAGTGATATTTTGTGTCTTACAGAAATAGTGAAGCTATTGGTCAAGAAACTGGAATATATATTGTAAGCTCTTGATCAGTGTTTGAGGTAATTACAGGCAAATAAGATCACCTAAGATTATAGGTAAGAGGAGGAGAAGCCAAGGACAGAGTCTTAAGAAATTCTAATTAAAGTCAGGGGAGGAGTGGGATGCCATTAAGAGAATCTAATGAGGAACGACTGTAGGTGCAAAAGTCACACTCCTACTACAGTTTGTGATCGAAACTGACTGTACCAGTTATCTATTGCTATGGAACAAATTCCCCAAATCTTAGCTTAGCATCTTAAAACAACAAACATGCAACAGCTCACATAGTTTCTGTAGGTCAATCTAGGAGCTTCTTACGGGAGTGGTTCTGGCCCAGGTTCTTTCATGAAGTTTCCATCGAGTTCTCACTTGGGGCAGCAGTGTCCTAGGGCTGGGAAATCTGCTTCCAGGCTCGAGTCTGTGGTTGTTGGCAGACTCAGGTCCCCACGAGCTGTGGACCAGAGTCTCCAGGACCTCGCCACTGGGTCTCACAATAGGGCTGCTCAAACATGACCACATGCTCCCTCCCCAAATGAGGGAGAGAGAGAGAGAGAGAGAGAGAGAGAGAGAGAGAGAGAGAGCCTTCAAGACAGAAGGCTTAGGCTTTTTCAAACCGAATCTCATTAGCTGTTCATTAATAAGAGTTGCTAAATCCAACCACCCAGTTCTAGCCGGGCAGTATCGATTGATACCTGACCAACCAATGAACAGACCCCACCTTTGTAAGGAATTGTCTTCTGGTTGCATCTATGGAGAGTAAAGCCCTTTGGTTCAAACGTATTGCAGGGCTCACTCAGGGGGAACGCAGTGTGCGCGGCCACTGGAGAAGCTTAGTTCCTCTGAAGTGGGCCCCGGCAGTGGGGACTGTAAGGCAAAGGGAAAACATCAGCGGAATCTAGCAGAGAGGAGTTAACTCAATTTCCCTATGGTCCCTTCGCCCTCTGTGGTAGTTACCTGTAAGCAGATCTTCATTAAGAAGTTGGATTAAATACTTTGTGATTTGTCTGTAGGAAAAATGATAATGCTTGACTTTCGTAGCTAGTTTACCAAGATTAGATGAAGCACAACATTTCAGTGAAAACTTGAATATTTCCAAAGTACTGACTTTACCTCCTGGTGAAAAACTGTATTGCCAAAAATGTAGATAATATTTTCTTAAATGGTCTTGGTAAATAATATCCACCCCTCCCCCCCAACACACACATGCAAATATTTAAGAGCATTTCCCTTTGGTGGGTTTGAGGACCAGAAACCAGATTGAATTCAAGGTCAAGATAAAATAAAGATGACCTATGACGATCTCAGGCTGTGACAAGTTATCTAACACATTATCATTAGTTAATTATGTGTCAACTGCCCACCACATGCACTTCTAAAAAAATCCTCACCCAAAATATGTTTATTGATGATTTCAGAGAGAGAAGAAGGGAGAGAGAGAAACATGGATATGAGAGAGAAATATCGATTAGTTGCCTCCCATGGGTGCCCCAACCGGGATCAAACCTGCAACCCAGGTACGTGTCCTAACCAGGAATCAAACACACAACTTTTTTGGCATAGGGAGTGGTGTTCCAATCAAGTGAGCCACCCTCCTGGGGCCCTACCATGCACTTATGTCCTTTTCTTCCTCTAACCTCACATGATTTGGGAAACTGAACTGCAGTTTGGGGAAAACTTACAGAGTTGAAATCTGGTTATGTGTGGGAATTTTATGCTATCAATTTTTATTGGAGAGGTTTCATAAAAATAGTGGTTATAATAAGAAGTAGATCTATTACTCTACCACCCATTGTAATGAAAATGTATGCAGTGAGTCACATCTTCCCACAGAAATGTGCCTAGACCACGAATGGTACTACAGAACTCTGGCACAGACCAGCTGAGTGTTGGCATGGGCCCATGGCATCCAAACATTGGCAGCAGAGGCTGGTTGGAATCATAAATGCTGACCATAGGCAACTTATTTTGGAAACCCACAGCTAATGCTGGCTCTGTCTTTGCCTCTCTGCTCTGAGCAGACCACATAATCAGCATCGCGGCTGCTCAGGCTCCGCCACTCCCCAGGTGATCAGCGGTGACCCAGTCCCTCTCAGGGTTCACGTGGATGGATGGGGCTGTAGCCACATTATGCTTTCACCACCAGGAGTTCTTTAAATATCATGCATTCAAAGAAATATAAGCACTAAAACATGAAAGGAGCCAAAGCTATTCCAAAATTACATATTAACAAACTTAAATAGAATTACACATTTCTGCCAGCAACCAAATCAATATTATCACTGACATTTTACTAAAAGGAAACTTAGACTAAAATGAAATAGTTACCACAGTAATCACTGTAGAAGAAATACAAGCCTCAAGAACTGTTTTTCTGGAATGTGATGTAATTTCTTTGAAAGAAGCAGTTCTCAAATCAGTATTATCTTACTAGAGGCCCAGTGCATGGAATCGTGCACCGGTGGGGTCCCCCAGCCTGGCCTGTGCCCTCTCACAATCCAGGACCTCTTGGGGGATGTTGGGATCAGGCCAAAACCGGCAGTCCGACATCCCCTGAGGGATGCAGTAGTGTGAGAAGCAGCAGGCGGCCAGGGAGGAGCCTGAGCCTGGGGTGGGTCATGATCGCCTCCAACCACTTGGTAGCGATGTCACAGAGGCCGGAGAGGCTCATGCCGCTGCAGCTGTGCTTGCCAGCCATGAGCCCAGCATCTGGCGCCTGTCAGTCAGCTGAGCAGCGCTCCCGCTGTGGGAGCACACTGACCACCAGGAGGCAGATCCTGCATTGAGTGTCTGCCCCCTGGTGGTCAGTGTGCATCATAGCAACCCGTTGACTGGTCGTTTGGTTGTTTGGTCATTTGGTTGCTTAGGCTTTTTATATATCTAGATCATTTTATAATTCAAAGACCTGAAAAGAAACTCACCCGTGTGAGAGACCAAAAATATGTCAAAATACTGACATCTAAATGTATTCATGTTTGCTAGCATTAGTTATTTAAGATACAAAAGCCTCATTTCCTTCAGCACCCCAGGGCCTGAAAGAACATGAATGCCACTCGAACTGGACACCCATGCCTGGAGGAAAAGATATTGCTCTGTAGGCCACCCAGAGGTAGGAACTTTGCAGCTGGCTCCCTTTACTTGATTTTACCAAAACATGTATTTGCATGCAATTCCAGATCTCTTGTCCACATACATTTAATTTGGTGGAAGTGAAATAGAATTACGTAATGACAAGGGGACCACATGAGGCCAATTTGATGTAAAAGAATTTTAACCCCACCAAGCATACACTTTCACCAAATCAAATTTTCACTTCCTAATAGTACTATCCGCACGTCCCTCCCATGCTTCATGAGTATTGACACAGAGGCACCTGTTTGGGTCAGTGATTCTGAAGGGATTTTGTGGTTTCCAGGATCGCCAGGCTTTGCAGATTCCAACTGTGGCCGCAAAGATATTGAGACAGTGTTCTTGTTCCAACACCAAGGCTGGGAAATCCAGCAACTGCGACAGGAAAGGAAGCCATCAAGGTCTCTCAAGGTTCGCAAGCAAGACTTGAAACCTAATACCCCTGGCACCTACTCGGCAGTTTTAACCAATATTTCATTTTGCTTTTCTCTTTCTGATCTGCCTAATGAGCAGCTGTCGAGCATTAAGCAGAGTCATCCCGTTCCCTTCATGCTAAAAATACACGGTATGCGCCAGCTTTCCGAAAGGAAGCAACAGAGATGATGTACAGTTTTCTGTGTCCAGGTGCTTTATTCAGGCCCAGTCTTTATTTGGTTCTTGACGCATCCCAACAGTCATCATGTCTGCTGACACTCCATGGCAGTGCCAGAGGCTCGAGGCTGGGAGTGGTTGGCGGCGATCACGGCCACGTGCAGGGTTGAGGGACCGGAAGTACTGAGAAAGCTGCAGCAGGAGTAGCATGGGGCCCTAAGGGGCAGGAACGTACTAGGTCCAACACTGTGCTTTTTTAGTTGATTTTCCTGGACAATTCCCTAATGAAACAACTTAGGCAAGTATGTTATTCATTTTATAAAATGAGATGTTCTCCCTATTAAATTTACTTCGATCTTTTTTCTTTTATTTAATGGCAGAGTTAGCATCTAATTCCCCCATCCCATAAAATATAATTATTAAAAATAGGTACAATTTCCACCCAAATATTTCAATAATGACATCACATTAATTGACTTAATCGTCACCATAATTATTATGCATATTTTAAAAATACATCTTTGGGTTTATTTTTTAATTACTTTACAAATGTATGTACATATATACAGTATAGTTAAAGGTAATCTAGAAATCACAGGTTTTGGCTGCATAGACATCAAAATACATTTATGCAGTTTTTGATAAATATAATACACATAATGAAATATCTTCAACTGAGTTCAATATATATTAAAATTACAAAATGATTTGCACTTTAAATACGGATTTATGATTTTTTCATGTTTTATATCTTATGAACGATCTATGGCACTTTTAGTTTGAGACTGTGGTGATTACAATGACAGATCCATGAGATAGAAATTAATTTAAATTAAGACACATAATATGAATCATCACAATTGCAGCCAGGAGATGGGCTGAAGACATTCATTAAATGAGCACTGAGGGGCAGTTGTGAACAGGCAAGCGCTGCAGGGTTGGTATTATAGAAGGACTGTAGAAGGAGGGGGTTGCAGTGAGAATATGTGTGTGTTGGTATGTTCGTGTGCTCTAAGAATAGGAGAGCCAAAATGTTTGCCCTGGAGAGCAGAAATATAAGGAAGAAGCAACTCATCTTTTCTGAGTGAAAAGAAGTAAAAATGTATTTAATAGAAGCTGGTGGAAGAAAATAAAACTGAAATGCATAGGAATGTTTATTGCATTTTGTAGAAAGGCTAGAGAGGAACAGCAGATTTAATTTGGGAATGACCTCACTCTTAAGTTCATGACAATGATTTCTACAGTTATCGCTTTGACTATTCTATTTCAAAAATAAAGTGGGAATCGAGGATGAGATGATCATTCATTAAAAATTGTCCCCCAATGTAAAGCATCATCACATCCCAAACTTCTGTTGGTCCCTTATCTATTTTGCATCAAGAAATCTGTTTATGGTTCCCTCCCAGCCCCGCTAGGCATGTGGCACCCTCCTGGCCAGGCCATCGCACCACTCTGCCTCCCCTGCAGCAATCTTCACTCCATTCCAAGGTGCTTTCATCGCGGCCCACTTACCTCCTTCACGAGAGAGAGGAAGGGAGAGGAAGAGGGAGCGAGAAAGAAACATCAACACCAGAGCGAAACAGACTCCCACACGACCCATACCAGGGATCAAGCACACATCCTGGGCAAACATCCTGACCTGGAATTGAACCTGCAACCTTTGTGGCACAGGACAACACCTGGCCAACTGAGCCATGGTGGCAAGGGCTAATGATCTGTGGAGCTTTTTCATCTTGCAAAACAAACTCTGGAGAGAGTTTGGGAAAAATGGCGCCTGAATAGGCAGACATGCCCTGCTCCTTGTCCCGAAGCAGATAAAAGGAGCAACTAAATCGAGTAACCTCCACCCGGAATTGGCGAACTAGATACAGCTGATGAGACATTCGCAGCCGGAAGGGCAGAGGACGCCTGGAGAATGTTCATAGGACCTTTCAATTGCAAACACTCACCCAAGGCTGGGGTGCAGGTAGAGGTGCAGATTTGTGGAGGCAGCAAAGAGGCTGTGGAGGAGAGAAGGACAGGGAGAGGTGACCAGGAATCCAGCACTGAGATATTCACGACCCTCCAAACCTAAGCAGCCATTTTTCTCCTGAAGAGCCAGCCCCTCCCAGCAGCCTCAAGGCAGCTAATACAGCCACACTCAACCCACAAAGACTGAATAGCCCCAAAGAGCCCTCAGGGACTGGGTTGAAGAGAGGCCATTCAGTCCCAGAAAGCAATACAGCACCACCCCCACCTAAAGCCCTGTCAGAAACAGACACTTCAGAGATTGAGATCCACAGCAGGCAGACAGGCTAAGTGGGCAGGTTGGTCCCACCTGGGTTCAGCCAAGGCTGTGGAGAGAGACACTAACAGAGGAGCAGTGGATCACTTGGAACTTCAACATGGTGGTGACTACCCAACAGGAAACTGAGAAGTGGCAGACAGAAGAGTGGGGTCTTAAACCAGCTCCCATGGGGCATTAAAACTCAGCTGAAGTGAACAAAACTTCGCTTTTTAATTTTTTATCTTTTATGTAAAAAATGTTTTCTTTTATTTTTTGCATTATTTTTTCATAATTCTATTTTTAATCGATATTTTATTTTTTTATTTTTTTCTACCATCTTCTTCCTCACTTCTCCCTTTTTCATCTGTTTTCTCTTCTCCTGTCCCTGCTTTAGTTTTCCTCCTTCCTTTCTTTTTACCCCTTGTTAAAAATTATCTGCTTTATTGACATGTTATTATTGTAGTCTCATTTGGCTTACTCGTATATCTTAATTTCTCTCCCCTGCTCCAAGTCCATGCACCCTTCTCTTTTCTCTTTCTTCGCTAGTCAATTTTTTTATGCTTTTGTTATTCTTCTCCTCTCTTATTCTCTTCTTCTCCAAATTGTTTAATAAGTTTCAATCACTAAACTCAAGCCTTATCTGCTCTCTATTCTCCTTTTCCAAAAATAAATTAATAGATAAATATAACATTTTTTTCTTTTATCTTTTTATTTATTTTTCTTTTCTTTTATTCTTATCTACTCATTCTCTTTTTACCTCCTCTATACTGAACCATGGTCCTTCCCCTATTTAATCAATTCCTTAATCTTACTCTGTGTATATAAGCTCTGCCTGTACAGATTCTGCCTACCTCTTTTTCTGGGTGTTTGTTGATTGCATTTTTTTGGTTTATTTGTTTGTTTTGTGGTGTTTTTCTCTCATATTTTTTTTTCTTTTTTTTTTCTCCTTTTTCTTTTTTTATCTTACCTTTTTATTTCTCTTCTCAATATCACCTTTTGCTCTCTTTTCTCTCTCCTAATTCTCTTTTCTCTGGTGGTCACTTTTATTGGAGTTATTTGTGTCATGAGTACATTCATATTTTGTACACTTTGTGTTGTGTCTTGTTTTTTTTTCACATTATTTTTTCTTTATTCTATCTTTTATTATTATTTTATTTTAATCTAATTTTTAATGTTTTTATTTTTTTATTTTTTAAGTTCTTTTCTTCTTATCCACTCTTTCTCTTTCTATCTCCTCTATACTGAACCGAGGTCCTCCCCCAATTCATTCAATTCCTTAACCTTACTTTCTGTATATAAGCTCTTCTTCTACAAATTATGTCCCCAAGCCATTTTTCTGGGTGTTTGTTGACGCATTTTTTGGTTTATCTGTTTGTTATGTGGTGTTTTCTCCCTACATATATATTTTTTCCCCTTCCTTCTTCTTCTTTTTTTTCCCTCTTACCTTTTTTTATTTACTTGATATCATTTTGGCTCTCTTTCTCTCTCCTAATTCTCTTTTCTCTGGTGGTCACTTTTATTGGGGTTATTGGTGTTGTGAGAACATTCATGTATTGTTCCCTATGGTTGTGTCTTGATGAGTTGTATTTTGTGCTGTTCAGTCAACATGGTAGAGAGCAAGTCAAATAACTAGACACCCTGAGAGGACACTTCATCCACAAACAGGACAATGACAAGACCCACTACACCAAGAGAACCCAAAGTATGGGGCATCCCTAGATTATCCAGCCCAAAAGAACTGAGAGATTGCACCACTGAGTCCCACAAAACATCTACTATATAAGGCAAACTCAAAAAATCTGTGTGGCATAGCAATTTGATCTAAAACATACAAACAACCACAAAGAAAAGCAAAAATGGGGAGACAAAGAAGTAACTCCCTTTGAAAGAAAAGGAGGAATCACCAGAAAAGGAAATGGAGGCAAGCTATTTGTCAGAGAAAGAATTCAGAGCAATAGTTATAAGGCTGCTGAAAAGGATGGAAGGCAAATTCAACAAGTGTAAGAATAAAGAGGGAATGAAGAACAATCAAGAGGAAATGAAGAATGATGACGGAAATAACAAACAATAAAAAGCACGATGGAAAGCTTCAACAGTAGACTAGAAGAAGCTGAGCCCCACATCAGCAAGTTAGAAGACAAGGAGAAAAATCACCAAACCACAGCAGCAACTAGAAAGAAAACTTAAAAAACAGGAGGAGAGCCTAAGGGAGATTTGGGACAACAAGAAACAAAACATCCACATAACAGGGGTGCCAGAAGAAGAGGAAGTGGAGCAAGGAAGAGAAAATCACTTTTAAGAAATAATGATAGAAAAATTCCATGATGTTGATAAAAAAAAAAAAAAAAAACGCCACACAAGTCCAAGAAGCACAGAGAGTTCCAAACAAGATGATCCCAGAAGATGGACAACAAAACACATCATAATTAAATTGGCAAACATAAACAACAAATTAATAATCTTAAAGGCTGACAGAGGGAGACAGAAAGTTACCTACAATGCATCTCCCATTAGACTATCAACTGATTTCTCATCAGAAACATATCAGGCCAGAAGGGAATGGAATAAAATATAGAAAGTGATGCAAAGCAAGGAACTGAATCCAATAATACTATACTCAACAAGGCTATCATTCAAAATTGAAGGTGAAATCAGGAGCTTTACAGGAAAAAAAAGGGCTAAGGGAGTTTATTACCACCAAGCCAGCAATGCAAGAAATGCTAAAAGGACTGCTATAAAAAGAAGAAATAAAAGGGGAAGAAGGAACATAAGCATAAAGAATAAAAATTACTACAAACTAGTACCTATCAATAATAACCTTAAAAGTGAATGGATTAAATGCTTCAATTAAAAGACATAGGGTAGCTCAATCGATAAGAAAACATCATCCATATATTAGCTGTATACAAGAGACCCACCTCAGAACAAAGGACTCACACAGAGTGATACTGACAAAATAGAATTTTTTTTTTTTTTTGGTGGAAAATGGAAATGAGGAAAAAAACTGGGGTAGCAATACTTATATCTAACAAAATGGACCTCAAAGTGAAGGCCATTACAAGAGATAAGGAGGGCCACTTCATAATACTAAAGGGAGCAATTCAATACGAGGATATAACTCTGGTAAACATATGCACCCAATACAGGAGCACACAAATACATAAAAAAAAATCATGGAAGGTATAAAGAGAGATATAGACAGAAATACAATCATAGTAGGAGACTTTAATGCTCCACTGACATCACTGGATAAATCCTCTAAAAAAAATCAGAAAAGAAACAGCACTTCTAAATGACTCACTACATCAGATGGAACTAATTGACATCTTCAGAATATTTCATCCCAAAGTTACAGAATATACATTCTTCTCCAGTGCACACTGGACATTTTCAAAGATAAACCACGTATTAGGACACAGACACAGCCTCTTCAAATTCAAGATAGAAATCATATCAAGCATCATCTCAGGTCACAATGGAATCAAATTAGAAATAAACTACAATAAAAGCATTTTTAAAAATCAAGCACTTGGAGGCTTAATAGCATGCTATTGAACAATTATTGGGTTACCAAAGAGATTAAATAAAAAATAAAATGCACCGTGTAAACAAGTGACAATGAAAACACAACAATCCAAAATCTATCGAACACATTGAAAACAGTCCTGAGAGGGAAGTTCATAGCTCTACAAGAAAAAAAAATGGTAATAAATTATCTTTCCCTGCAACTAAAAGAAATAGAGAGAGAGCAATAAGAAAATCCCAGAGTAAGTAGAAGGAAAAAAAAATAATAAAGATCAGAACAGAAATAAATGACACAGAGACAAAAAAAACACACAAAACAATACAAAAGATCAATGAAACCAAGAGCTGTTTCTTTGAAAGAATAAACAAGATTGATGAACCTCTACCAAGGCTCACCAAGAAACAAAGAAAGAGGACCCAAATAAAAAAAAAATCAGAAATAAAAGAGGTGAAGTAACAACCAGCCCCGCGGACATACAAAGTATTATAAAAAATACTATGAACAACTCTACTCCAACAAACTGGACAACATAGATGAAAGGACATATTCCTAGAAAAATAAAAGCTTCTAAAACTTAATCAGGGAGAATAAAATACCTAAATAGGCCAATAACTATTGATGAAATTGAAACATTAACCAAAAAACTTCCAGCAAACAAAAGCCCTGGACTGGATGGCTTCACAAGAGAGTTTTACCAAGCATTCAAAGAACTAAAACCTACCACCCTCAGACTACTCCAAAAAAAATTGAAGAGGAAGGCACACTTCCAAGCACTCTCTATGAAGCCAGCATTTCCTTAATCCCAAAACCAGATAAAGACACTCCAAAGAAAGAGAATTACAGGCCAATATCCCTGATGAACATAGATGCTAAAATCCTCAACAAAATTATAGCAAATTAGATCCAGCCTTACATTAGACAAATCATACACCATGAGCAAGTGGGATTTATTCTGGGATACAAGGCTGGTACAATATCTGCAAATCAATAAACGTGATACATCACATAAACAAATTGAGAGATAAAAATCACATAATCATATCATTTGATTTATAAAAAAACATTTGACAAAATCCAACACTCTCTCCTGATAAAAATTCCCAGCAAAGTGGGACTCAAGGGAGCATACCTCAATATAATAAAAGCCTTATATGGAAAACCTATAGCCAACATCATTCTCAACAGGCAAAAACTAAAACCATTTCCCCAAACAACAGGAACAAGACAGGGATGCACACTTTCACCACTCCTGAGTACTGGAAGTGCGAGCCATAGCAATCAGACAAGAAGAAGAAATAAAAGGCATCCAAATTGGAAAAAAAAGAAGTAAAACTGTCATTCACAGTTGACATGATATTGTACATCAAAAACCCAAAAGACTCCATCAAAAAACTAGTAGACTTAATGAATTAATTTGGCAATGTAGCAGGATACAAAATTAGCACCCATAAATCTGGCTCTTTTACACAACAATAATGAACTCACAGAAAGAGAAACTAAAAAACAATCACAGTTACCAATACAACTGCAAAAAGAAGATAAACAGTCCAATCAAAAAATGGGCAAAGGACCTAAATAGACACTTTTTGAAAGAGGACATACAGAAATCCAAGAGACATATGAAAAATGATCAGTCAGTAATCATAAGAGATACAAATCAAAACAACAATGAGATATCATCTCACACCTGTCAGAATGCCTATCATTTACAAATCGACAAATGACAAGAGCTGGAGAAAATGTGGAGAAAAAGGAACCTTTGTGCACTGTTGGTGGGAATGCAGACTGGTGCAGCCACTGTGGAAAACAGTATGGAGTTTCCTCAAAAAAGTAAAAATGGAACTCCAATTAGACCCAGTAATCCTACTTCCAGGAATATATCCCAATAAAACAGAAACACTAATCAGAAAGGATATATGCACGCCTATGTTCATAGCAGTACAATTTACTATAGCTAAGATTTAGAAACAGCCTAAGTGACCATCAGCAGATGAGTGGATTAAAAACCTGTGGTACATCTACACAATGGAAAACTATCCTACATAATAAAAAGGTAATATGCAAATTGCATCACTCCGCTACGCCCACAATTGGGCCAGCTGGAGGCATGGGGGGCGGGGACTCCCGAGTCCCCGCCCCCCACTCCTCCTGCCGGCCTAAACGGCCGGCGCTGCTGGAGGACCCATGGGGCCGGCGGATGAAGCCGGTGGTGGAATTCGGGGTGGCCGATTGCGTGGCTGCTGGCACCAGTTTTCCTCTGGCCACCCCCCAGATCAGAGTGCTTCCCGAGTCCCGCCCTCAGCCTTCGGGAGGCGCTCCGGGAGGCACTCCGATCGGCGGGTGGCCAGAGGAAAACTGGTGCTGGCGGGAGGCGCTCTGATCAGTGGGTGGCCAGATGAAAACTGGTGCTGGCAGCCAGGTGAAGGAAAGTCTATTGCACGAAACTTTGTGCAACGGGCTTCTAGTGCTGTTATAAAAAACAAGGAACTCTTACCATTTGCAACAGCATGGATGGCCCTGGAGAGCATTATGCTAAGCAATATAAGGCAGTCAGAGAAAAATGTCACATGATCTCACTCATTTGTGGAATATAATCAACAACGTAAACTAGTGAACAAAAATAGATCCAGAGACATAGAAACATTGAACAGACCATCCAACCTCAGAGGGAGGACAGGGGGAGAGGGGGATAGTTCAACCAAAGAACATGTATGCATAAATATAAGCATAACAAATGGACACATTAGCGCGGTGAGGGCATGTGCTGGGTGGTGGAAATGGCCGGGGTGAGATAAATGGGGGAAAAAATGATACATATGTAGTACTTTAAACAATAAAGAATTTTAAAAAATATGTTTATATTTCTTTTCTCTCTTTTTTTGTACTTTATTATAGTGGCTATAATTGGCTGTAAAATAATTTGCATTAAATTGTAGTACATGCATTTTATGCTATACTAGTGGTTTCCAACCATGTCTACAGGTTGGAATCACCCAGGGAAATTGAAAAACTATACTTGCTCATGTTCTAAGGCCACAGATTCTAGTTTAATTGGTCAGGAGTGTGGTTTGGGTTTCTAGAATATACTTTTATTTTAGAAAGAACTCCTTTGTTATATATGATATTTGGAAATATTATGTCCAATTCTAAGGCTAATCTTTACTTTCTTTTCACAGTATCTTTAACAGAGAAGAAAATATTTTTATGTTGATAAAGTCCAACATTTTAAATTTAAATTTTCTAGATAATGCATCTGATATCATGTTTAAGTTCTCTCTGCCAAACAGCAGGTCCAAAGATTTTCTTTTATATTTCCTTCTAAAAATATGTATCGCCTTACATTTTACATTTAGATTTAAATTTCTGCTCACCATATGAGGTTTAGCACTAGATGCACTTTTTGAAATATGGATATACATTTTTCCCCAATGCCATTTGTTGAAAAGAATATCCTTCTCTATTGAATTATTTTGTACCATTTTTCAGATTGGGGAGGTGGAGTAGAAAAAAACTTGCTTATATTCCAACTAATTACAAATAAAAATCCTGGAAGTTAAATATAACACAAGAATAGAAAAACTCTTAAACGTGGAGAGATGCATGCAAAAGAGCTAAGAAACTTGGAACTCAAGAAATAACAAAATGGAGAGTTTTCTTTTTGTCTCAAATATCCCAGAATAGATGCCAGAAAAGTTGGCAAAATTAACCCCAAGAAAAGCCTGTGTTTTGTTTTTTTTTCTTCTAGTCAAATAAAAGAACACTTTACATGACAAGAAAATTTACAGAAATTGGCCAATCTGCTACTGCCAAACACTACCATGGAATAGAGACCACAGGCTCCACACCTCCCAGCCAGGCTGAGTGGAGAGCCCTGCTGTCCACTCTCACCATCTGGAACCCAGTTCCCATCCCCCTGGCAAGGTGATGGTAGAGGCCAAGTGGAGAGCTGCGGCTTTCATCCCTGCCAGGCAGTAATGAACCTAAATATCCACTCCTACAGGGATGTGACAGGGCAGTGCCAAGCTTTGTGCCACAGATCTCTTCAAACAAAGAAGGCCATGCAAAGTCTTCTAAAATAGAAAATTTAAATAAGATGTACAATTTTATGATATACAAACTTATCAGTTATCAATGGAAAGGAATTCATTCCAAGAAACAGAAATGTCTCAAACTGAATGAAAAAAATATAGCAAACACAGAGAGATGACAAGAATGTTAGAATTATCTGACTAGGATTTTAAAGTGGCCATAACAATACTTCAAAAAGAAAATACAAACACGCTTCAAACAAATAAAAAATAGAATGTCTAAACAAAAATAGCAGATATAAAGGAGAAGCAAAGAAATTTCTAGAATCCTATATAATAAAAGCCTAATATGCAAATTGACCAAACGGCAGAACAACCAGTTGCTATGACTTGCACTGACCACCAGGGGGCAGACACTCAATGCAGGAGCTTTCCCTGGTAGTCAGTGCACTCCCACAGGGTGGGAGCAGCGGCAGTGGCGAGAGTGCAGCGGAGGTGGCGAGAGCCTCTCCTGCCTTTGTGGCAGCACTAAGGAGCAGTGAACCAAGCAGTAAGGAGCAGCGAGAAGATGGGCAGTAAGGAACACGGGGTCCTGGACTGCGAGAGGGTGCAGGCCAGGTTGAGGGACCCCCCCCCCCCCCATTCCAATACACGGATTTCGTGCACTGAGCTTCTAGTTAGGTATAAGTACAGAATTGTTTAAAAATAATTCATTGGATGGGCGGAACAGCACAATGGAGGGGTCAGAGGAAATAATTAGTGAGCCTGATGATGAAATGATATAAATTAGCCAAATGAACAAAATAGAGAAAATAGAGGAAAAAACAAGAACCAGAGACTCAGGTGCATGTGGGGCATTTATATCACTCAAATCCCAGGAGAGGAAAACAGGTAGGACTAAAAGAAATTCCAAAAAATGTGGTCCTTTATAGAAATACAGCCTCTTCTAAATTTAGCAAAAGAAAAAATAATCTATAAGTTCCAAGCTGTAAGAAAACCAAACAGGATAAACCACCCAAAAATCTATACATGGCATAATTAATTAAGTTATAATTAAATATATCATAATTAAATTTTAAAAATTAAAGGCAAAAATAAAATACTTAAAGTATCCAGAGATAAAGCGTGTATAACTTATAGGGAAACACCAACCAAATGACAGTGGATTTCTTACCTGAAACCACATAGGTAAACTAGGAAGTGGCTTAACATATTTCAAGTGTTGAAAAAGAAAGAGCTGCACACCACAAATTCTATAACTGCTCAAATGAAGTAAGACATTGTCAGAGGAAGAAAAGCTCAAGCAGCAATTTGTTGCTAGCAAAGCTGCCCTTAAAGAATAGCTAAAAGAAAATGATTCAGAAATATGGTTAGATTCAAAAAAGGAAAGACTTACATTGAAATGTATAAATGTAAGCATAAGGATAGAATAGACTACCCTTCTTCTTGTAAGTGTTAAATAATACTTGATGATAGGAGCAAGAGTCATAAAGCAGTATGATGTGGTACTCAATGTATGTAGAAGAGATACTTCAGATAATTACATTAAAGTGGAGAAGGTAAGGTAATGCTTCTACTCTTTACTCAAAGTGATAAATATTGATACCCATACAATGTGACAAAGTAATAGTGCAATTTTCAATACCCAGAACAGTGTAACAGTGCCTAGTGTGATGGCTAATTTTATGAGTCCACTTGGCTGAACCATGGTACCCAGATATGCAATCAAATGCATCTGGATGGTGCTATGAAAGCATTTTAAACGAGATTAACAATCAGTAGATTTTGAGTAAATAAATAAATAAATAAATAAATAAATAAATAAAGCCTCCATAATGTTGATGGGCTTCAGCCAATCAGAGACCTTAAGAGAAAGACTGATCTCCCCTGGAAAGATGAAATTTGGCCAGCAGATAGCCTTCAAACTCAAGCTGCAACATCAGCTCTTCCTTGAGTCACAGCCTGCCAACTTACCCTGCAGGTTTGGGACTTGCAAGCCTCTCTCTCGCCCTTTCCTTTTCCCCGTTTCCAATCTTAGGTGAAATACATTCAATCTTTCACCATTAAGTATCATGTTTAGTTCTATGTTTTTGTAGACTCTCTCTCTCTCTCTCTCTCTCTCTCGCACACACACTCCTATTGGTCCTATTTCTCTGGAGAACCTAACTAATACAACCAGTAGGAAAACTTACTAAGTGATATAATCAAAATACTGTAAATGAATTAAAATGTAATCCTAAAAATTGTTCAAACAACCAACAAATATATAAGTACTTAAGAAAAAAGAGACAGAAAAGTGAGAAACAGAGGAAATAAATATAAAATAAGTAATAAAGTGACAAAGTAAGCCTTCAATATCAATAATTTTACTAAAATAATTGGTCTACTGGCGCCAGAAATTGACAGTGGATTAAAAAATGTTATCCAAAATATGTATTCCTACAAAAAACTCACTTTAAATCCAATAGTATATGTACATTTAAAGTAAAAAGAGAGAAGGTATTCCATAAAATTATTTATCAAAAAAAATGACCTTTAATATTATGTAAAAAGTGAACTTCAGAAGAAATAAAATTACTGGATTGAAAAATCCCACATTATGAACAGTAAAAGGACAATGCAACAGGAAAGGAATAATCCAAAATGTTCACATATGCACAACACAAAAAGATATGAAACAACAACGAATAAAGCCAACAAAAGAAGTTGATAAATTTACCACTAGAGTTAAATATTTCAACATCTCATTCTGAATAATTGATAGAAATACTAGACAGAAAGCAAGTAAGGATGTAGCATAATTAAACAACAAAATCAAGCAACTGTATTTAATTTAAATATATAGAACACTTCACCAAACAACATAACACAACACTTTTTTTTCAAGGACACTGGAATGTTCAATAAGATGGGCCAAATCATGCATCATAAAACAACTCTCAATTTAAAAAAAAAAATTGAAATCATTCATAATATGTTCTCTGATTATAAGAGAATCAGCTAGAAATAAGTAACAGAAAAAAATAAATCTCCAAGCACTTGGGGAATAAATAACACACTTCCAAATATAATGTGAGTAAAATATAAATTTTCAAATACAAAAATAGAAAACACAGAGAATTTGATGACAATGAAAACATATCAAAATATATGAGATGTAGTTAAAGCAGTACTGAGAAAGAAATGAGCACCAAATGCTGCCACTAGAAAAGAGGAAAATGTCTCCAATCAGTAATCTAAGTTTCTACCTCATGAAACTAGAAAAAGAACAGAAAAATAACCTTGAAACAGTTAGAAGGCAGGAAAGAATAAAGATGTGCAGTAAGTAACTAATAAAATTGAAAATGGAAATAGAACTACCATATGATCCAGCAATTCCACCTTTGGACATATAAAAAAAACCAACAATAACATTAAGTCAATCGTGTATATGCAGCATTATTCACAATAGCAAAGACATAGAAATAACATTAATGAATGAAGAAGAAAAAAATATGAATATTATTCAGCCATAAAAAATCTTGTCATTTATAAGAACATGGATGTACCTTAAGAGAATTATGCTAAGTGAAACAATTCAGACAGGAAAAAATAAATACTGTACAATTTCACTTATATGTGGAATATGAAAAAGAAAATCAGAAGCTCATGAATATAGAGAAAAGATAAGTGGTTGCCTGAGGTTGGAGTGGGAGGGTATGTAAAATAGGTGAAAAGAGTCAAAGTTACAAATTTCCAGTTATGAAATTAACAAGTCATGAGGATATAATGTACAGCATTGTTACTATAGTTAATAACACCCTCACATATGTAAAAGTAGCTATGAGAGTGAATCTGAAAAGTTCTTACCAATGGAAAAAATGTAACTATGCACAGTGACAAATGTTAACTGGACTTATTGTGCTGATCATTGTGTAATGTCTAAAAAATTTTAATCATTAATTTATACACCTGTCCTACCCATTATGCCTCAATTAAAAAAAAAGAGCAGAAATAGGAATCTAATGGTGAAAATCAATTAACCAAAAGCTGATTCTTTGCTAGTATGGGCATTTTAATAGCATTAATTATTCCTATTCACGAATATTGTATATGCTTCCACTTATTTGTATCTTCTTCAATTTCTTCTTTCAGTGTCTTACAATTTTTTGAGTACAGGTGTTTTACATCCTTGGTTAAATGTATTCCTAGGTGTGTTTTTTCCTTATGAAGCTATTGCGAATGGGATTGTTGTCTTAGTTTCCCTTTCTGATAGTTCATTATTAGTATATAAAACTGCAACTGATTTCTAAACATTCATGTTCTATCCTGCTACTTTGCTGAATTCATTTTCTAGCTCTAGTAGTTTTCTGGTGAAATATTCAGGGTTTTCTCTATATTAGATAGTATCATGTCATCTATAAAAGTGATAGTTTTTTCTTCCTTTCCAATTTGGGTGCCTTTTATTTCTTCTTGTCTGGCGCAAAGCAATCAACAGACACAATTCCTATCAATATACCAATGGTATACATCACAAAATTAGAACAAAAATTCCAAAAATTTACACAAATCCACAAAGAACCTGAATAGTCACTGAACTCTTGAGAAAGAAGAAAAAAAGTTAAAGGAATATCCTACTTGATGCCCAATTAAACTACAAGGCATAGTAATAAAAACAGCATGGTACTGGCATTAAAACAGACTTACCTCTAGATCAATGGAGCAGGATATTGAGCCCCAAAATAAACCAATGTGTTATGATCAATTGATATTTGATAAAGAAGGCAAGAACATACAATGGAGGTAAATTAAAGCTAGTCCATTCAAAATGGTATCAGGAAAATTAGACAGATAAGTGCAAAAAATTTTAACTATACCACCTTGTAACACCAAACACAAGAATAAACTGAAAATTGATTAAATAATTAAATGTTAGACTTGAAGTCATAAAAGTCCTAGAAGAAAACATAGACAGTAAAATCTCAGACATTTCTGATAACAAAAGGGAAACAAAATATAAACAAATTGGAGTACATGAAACTATTTATTTATTTATTTTTGGACAGCAAAAGAAAGCATCAACAAAATTAAAAAGACAACCACTAAATGAGAGAACATATTCACCAATGATACACTGATAAGAATTTATAAAGAACTTGTAAAACTCAACACCATAAAAACAAAGAACAACAACAACCAATTAAAATATGGGTAAAGGACCTGAATAGACACTTCTCCAAAAAGGACATACAGATGGCCAATAGACATATGAAAAGATGCTCAATGTCACTAATCATCAGAGAGATGCAAATTAAAACCCCAATGAGATACCACCCCACACCTGGAGGAAAAGCTATCATCAATAAATCAAAAAGCAACAATGTTGGTGAGGATGTAGAGAAAGGGAATCTTTGTACACTGTTGATGGGAATGCATGTTGGTGCAGCCACTGTGTGAAGCAGGAATGAGTTACCTCAAAAAACTAAAAATGGAACTGTCTTAATGACCCAGTGATTCCACTTCTGGAAATATATCTGAAGAAACTCCAAACACTATTTGAAAGAATATAACAATATGCACCTCTATATCTATTGTGGTATTGTTTACAATAGTCAAGATTCAGAAGCAGCCCAATTGCCCATCAGTAGATGTGTGGATAAAAAAGCTATGGTATATTTACACAGCGGAATACTACTCAGCTATAAAAACGAAGGAAATCTTACCATTTTCAATTGCATGGATGAATCCAGAGAGTATTATGCTAAGTGAAATAAGCTAGTCAGAGAAAGACAAATGCCATATGATTTTACTTATATGTGGAATCTAATGAACATAATAAACTAACAAACAAAACAGAAATGGACTAATCGATACAGAAAACAGACTGATAGCTGATGGGAGGAGGCGGGGCTGGGTGGTAAAGGGGAAAGGATTTAGCAAAAAAACCTCATAGACACAGACAATAGTATGGTGATTACCAGAAGGAAAAGAGGGTTTGGGAAGTAGAAGAGTGTAAAGGGTGTGTAAATGGTGACAGAAAGAGACTTGCCTTAGCGTGATGAACACACAATACAATATGCAGAAGATGTATTATAGAATTGTACACCTAAAACCTATATAATGTTATTAACTAATGTCATCCCAATATATTCAACAAAAATTATGAAAAATTTAGAAAAATCAACAAAATTGATAAACCTATTGCAATATGAGAAGATAAAAAAGTAAAACAAGAGATGACAAAAATAACAAATGGAAAGATGGAAAGAGTAAATATAACCACAGATTCTTAAGGATTATAATAAAAAATGTAAACAATTTTATTTATACTCATAAATTTGACATCTTAGAAGAAATGGACCAATTTCTTGAAACCCACAAACTACCAAAATTCAACCAAGATAAACTAGGCAGTTTGAATCATACTATATATAACTACTTGAGAAATTGAAAACTTAATTTTAAAAGCTGCAGAAAAATAAATCTTCAGACCTATGGTTATTCACTGAATAACTATACTCAGCAATCTATACCAATAAAAGGGTAATATGCTAATTAGACCAGGTTGACCAGACATCTTCTGGATGTCTAACTTCCTTACGGACAGTTAGAGGGCAACCAGGCCGGCAGCGGGGAAGTTAGGGGGTAACCAGGCTGGTAGGGGGGCAGTTAGGGGGTGACCAGGCCGGCAGGGGGGCAGTTAGGGGGTGACCAAGCCAGCAGGGGGGCAGTTAGGGGGCCATCAGGCCGGGAATCAGAGGCAGTTAGGGGTGATCAGGTAGGCAGGTAGAGTGATTAGGGGCAATCAGGCAGGCAGGCAGGCAAGTGGTAAGGAGCCAGCGGTTTTGGATTGCGAGAGGGATGTCCAACTGCCAGTTTAGGCCCTATCCCACAACCGGCAGTCAGACATCCCCCGAGGGGTCCCGGTTTGGAGAGAGTGCAGGCCGGGCTGAGGGACCCCCCCCCCCCCCGTGCACAAATTTCGTGCACCAGGCCTCTAGTTAACAACAACAAAAAAAATGAACAAAGTTTAGAAACTATTCTAGGAAATAGGACAGGAGGAAATACTTCCCAATTTATTTAAGGAAGCTAGTATTACCCTGATATTGAAACTCAGCAAAGATCATTCTGAAAAGAAATCTACAGACCAATATCTATCATGAAATTAGACACAAAAGTCTAAGAAACAATATCACCAAAATGAATTCAGCAATGTATTAAAATAACTACACATGATGACCAGTAGAATTTACTCTAGCTATGCAAGACTGCTTTCACACTTGAAAATTAATCAATGTGATCTGCCCTGTCAATAGACTAATGAAGAGAAATCATATGATATCTAACAATTCAGAAAAAGTATTTATAAAATTCAATATCTATGTGTGATCAAATCTAACTTAACCAAGTTAGAAATAGAAGAATATTACCTCAAGGTGATAAAGAGCATCTACTAAAACATATAGCTAACATTATAGTTAACAGTAAAAAAAACACCTTTCTCTTAAGACTAAACACAAGGCAAAGGTATTCACATGTAACATACTACTTATATATTCACCATAGCGTATGAAGTCCTAGCACATTTCCAATGTGTATTTTATTATTATTATTAAATTGAAAAGAGAATTCACATTATCCCTTTTGCAAATGATATGATTGTCTAGGTAGAAAATGTCAAGGAAAGTATCAAAACAAAACAGAAGAAGACTCCTAAAATGAATGTGAGTTCAGCAAAGTTGCAGGATATAAGATAATTCCAAAAACTCATTTGTATTTCTATATAATAAAAATGAACATGTGGAAACAAATGAAATATAATATTGCTAGAGGCCCAGGGCACGAAAATTTGTGCACTCTGGGGGTCCCTCAGCCTGGCCTGCACCCTCTTGCAGTCCAGAACCCCTTGGGGCATGTCCACCTGCCAGCTTAGTCCCGCTCCCTGGGGGATTGGGCCTAAGCTGGCAGTCAGACATCCCTCTGGCAGCCCAGGATGTACTACTCTGGCTTAGGCCTGCTCTCCGAGTGGAGCTCCCCCTATGAGAGTGCACAGACCACCAGGGGGCAGCTCCTGCGTTAAGCATCTGCCCCCTGGTGGTCAATGCACATCATAGCAATTGGTTGTTCCACCGTATGGTCAATTTGCATAATACCCTTTTCTTATATAGGTTTTTAAATTGCTCAAAATAAAATAAAATACTTAGGTACAAATTTAACAAAACTTGAATAGTGTTTGCTCACAGAAAATTATAAAATGCTAATGAAATAAATCAAAAGAAACCTAAATAAATGGAGAGACAAAATGTATTCATGAATTGGGAAGCTCAACCGAGTAAAAACATTAACTTTCTCCAAGTTTATCTAGATGTTTGCAGCAGTCCTTATCAAAATCTCTGCAATATATATTGGAGAGAAAAATAAGTCTATTCTAAAATTTAGATAAAATGTTATAAGCTCTACAATAGCTAAAACAATTTTTTGTAAAGAAACATATAGTGGGAGAAATAACACTATCTCATATTAACTTTTGTTATATAGCCTCAGCAATAAAGATTGTATTGCATTGGCAAAGTCATAGACATATGAATCAATTGAACAAATCAACTCAGAAATAGGCATACATAAGTATATTCACAAATTGCTGACAAATTTACAAAATATTTTAAGGAAGAAAACATGCTTTTTTTAAAAAAAAAAATGGTGTTTTATCAATGGGAAATTCATAAAAAATGCAAATAAACTTCTACCTAAATTTCATACCTTACCTAAGTATTAACTCAAAATTGATTATAGCCTTAATTATAAAATACAAAACTATAAAGATTTTTAAAGTCTAAGGATATAAGGCTAAAAAAAGAGTTATAAATTTTACACTAAAAGAAGAATTAATTTAAAAAGCTATAAATTGGACTTCAGCAAAATTTAAAATTCTATAGCCCCAGTGAGCAGGCCTCAGAGGGGCCTGCAGGCCACCTGGGTAGCCAATACCAGGATCCATATGCAAATGCTTTCTGTTCACTGGTAGGCCAAAACCACCTGACATATAGAGTCTACATAGAGGTCGTTCCTACACAAGGCTACTTCAAGATCAGGAGATAGCTATTTCATCTAATTCAGAAAAACAAACATTGAAAGTAAAACAAACTGAGAAGACAGAGAAATATCTTATCTAATACAAGAACAATATGCAAATTGACAGTACCTCCGCTACACCCATAAGCCACACCAATCAGGAGTGAGTATGCAAATTAACCCAACCAAGATGGCTGTGGCCACGGAGAGAGCAGGGGGCTTGGGTTTCCCCAGCAATGGAGGAAGCCAAGCTTTCTGCCTGCCCTGGCCTGCCTTGGCCTCTGCTTAAGGCTATAAAGTTTCAATTATAGAAGATGAATAAATCCCAACAGAAATGGCTGCAGCCACGGAGCTGGAGAGAGCGGGAGGCTTGAGTTGCCCCTGGCGATGGAGGAAGCCAAGTTTCTGCAGCCCTGGCCTGCCTTGGCCTCCACTTAAGGCTACAAAGTTTCAATTATAGAAGATAAATAAATTCCAACAAAAATGGCTGCGGCCACAGAGCGAGCAGGAGGCTTGGTTCCGCTCAAGGCTACAAAGTTTTAATTATAGAAGATAAATAAATCCCAGATACCAGGGCCTTCGCTTGGGTCACCAGGGGCTTGGCCAGCCTGCAAACCACCACAGGCCCCTCGCCCAGGCTGCCTCATGCCCCATGGGAACCCCCACCCTGATCTGGGACACCCTTTAGGGCAAACCAGCCATCACTCCAACACACAAGATGGCTGGCCCCATGTGGTCAAAGATTACTGACCCCATGTGGACACAAGATGGCCAGCAGGGGAGGGAAGTTGGGAGGGACCAAGTCTGCAAGGGAGGGCAGTTGTGGGCAATCAGGCCAGCAGGGGAGGGCAGTTAAGGGTCACCAGGCCGGCAGAGGAGGGAAGTTGGGGGTGACTGGGCCTGCAGGGAAGGGCAGTTGGGGGGGACCCAGGCCTGCAGGGGAGAGCAATTGGGGGTGACCATGCCTGCAGGGGAGGGCAGTTAGGAGTGACCAGGCCTACAGGGGAGGGCAGTTAGGGGCAAACAGGCTGGCAGGGGAGCAGTTAGGCAACAATCAGGCTGTCAGGGGAGTGGTTAGAGGGTGATCAGGCTGCCAGGCAGAAGTGGTTAGGGGCAACCAGGACGGCAGGCAGGCGAGCGGTTGGGAGCCAGCAGTCCTGGATTGTGAAAGGGATGTCTGATTGCCCCAGCTACCTGGATCGGGCCTAAACGGGCAATCGACATCCCTTGAGGGGTCCCAGATTGGAGAGGGTGCAGATGGGGCTGAGGGACACACACCCCTGTGCACAAATTTTGTGCACTGGGCCTCTAGTGTTTCAAATAAGAAAACAAGAGAAATAAAAAACAGACCCCTACCCCATGAAACAGAAATAAGTAATTGCTTGATAAAGAATTCAAAGTAATGGTCATAAGGATTCTCAACTTCGGAGAAGAACAGAGAAAGTCAGTGAGAACTTTAACAAGCATAAGAAAAGTCAATAAAACCAATCAGAGCTGAAGAATACAGTACCTAAAATTAAAAATACACTAGAGTGAATTAACAGCAGACTATATTATACAGAAAAACAAATGTGTAATCTAGAAGAGAGAAGAATGAAAATCAACCAATCAGAACAGGAAAAATCAAATTAAAAGAAGATTGTTTAAGAGACCTTCGGGACAACATCAAATGCATTAACATTCACCTTATAGAGATCCCAGAAGAAGAATATAGAGAGAAAAGGAAGAAAATATATTTAAAGAATTAATGGATGTAAACTTTCCTAACCTGGAGGAGGAAACAGACATCCCATTCTACAAAGTACAGCATCTCAAACAAAATAAACCTAAAGAAACACACATAAACATATAATGCAATTAAAATGACATAAAGTTAAAAATAAAGGAAGAATCTTGAAGACAAGGCAGAAAGAGGTAAACAACTGATCACATTCAAGGGAAACCCTATATGGATTATTTCTCAGCAGAAACTTTTAAGGTAAGAAGGGAGAGGTGGGATATAGCTAAAGCACTGAAGGAAGGAAACTATAACCTAGAACAGTGATGGTGAACCTATGTCACGCGTGTTAGCACTGACACGCGTAGCCATTTCTGATGACACGCGGCCGCTGAGGCGGCCGCATGCCGAGGATGAAACATTTGCAAAATAATGTTTTTTCTTCAAAGTGACACACTACACGAGTTATGCTCAGTTTTTTGGCGAAGTTTGACACACCAAGATCAAAAGGTTGCCCATCACTGACCTAGAATAATCTATATGGCAAGGTCATTGTTCAGAATTGAAGGATAAATGAAAAATTTATTAGACAAGCAAAACATTTTAAGTTCATAACCACTAAACCAGATTTACAAAAAATGTTAAAGGGTCTTTTTTTTTTTTAAGCAGAAGAAAGGTTATAATCAGAAATAAAAATATATAAAAGAAAAATCTCACAGGTAAAGGCAAATATATGATAAAGGCAGTGGATCAGCCACTTTAAAAAGCTAGCACAAAAGTTAAAAGTGTGGACAAAAGGGGCCACATGCTGACCTGACAAGCTCAGGGGAGGCCTGCATGGTGGTCTTGCAAACTCAGAGACCTAAAGTAATCACAAAGGATGGTCAGAAATTAAACTTTAACTAAACGCAGTTACAGTGGGCAGTTATATCCTAGGCTGGTATCTTCACTGACAAGGTCAGCCTTTACTTTAACTGAGCCTATCTGTCTTTTTGCTTCTATGATAACATATCCTTGAAATGTCTGGGTAACATGTAACTTCCCTTTTTCTGGAGCCCCTGGAGCACAACCAAATGTGGTGGGCGCCAGGACAGATGCCACAAATTCCTTCATTATCATGTTAATTGTTCCTGCACCCACCTAAGTATGTGTCCATCATTTTACTTTTTATCCAATCCCAGGGGTTTTCCCCGCCCCTGCTTTGCTTTATCCCACCTCCTTAATCTATCACCAATGAATTTCATGTAACCCACCTATGTCCCACCTTTGATTGCAATGTATAAATACAAATATAACCCCTCATTCTCTGAAGCATTATCTCAATTTGTTGAGGTTCTGATTCCCGGGATATATTGACAGTTTGGCTCAAATAAACTCACAAAAATTCTTTACATGTTTCAATGGATTTTTCAAAAGGCAAAAGTAGAAAAATAAAATATAAATTTAATATTAAACAAAAACAAAAGTAAAGAAGCTAAATATAACACTAAACAAAACCAGCAAACTACAAAATAAGACATTTAAGAAAAGTAACCAAGAACTAACAAAAAAACAATGAACAAAATGGAAATAAGTACAGCATATCACCATTTATTTTAAATTATCATGGATCGGGTACTCCAATCAAAGACATAAGTTACAAGAATTGATTTAAAAGATACATCTATATAAAGTCTAAAAGAGACTCACTTCAAAAGGAAAGACAGAGACTAAAGTGCAGGGAAGGAGCAGCAGCAGGCGAAAGGGGTCAATATGGGGGAAAAAAGGGCATCTATAATGTTTTCAACAATAAAAAACAGTAATAAGATTTGAAAATAAAAGCAGAATTAATTAAAAAGTGGGAGAAAGGGAACAAAGATCTTGGGTCTGTTCTTTTTCTTAAATTGTATTATATGTACATGAGTGTTTACTTTATTATTATTTAAATTATATGTATAAATTATACTCTCTTATTTGTATGATATATTTTATTAAAGAAAATCCAATTAATTAAAAAAGATGAAAAAGAAAACATGCAAATATAAATGGGAAAAAAACCTGGGGTAGCAATACTCATATGAGACAAAATGAACTTTGAATAAAGACTAAAAGGTGACAGAGAGGGCATCTATAATAATCCTATCTAATAAAAGGGTAATATGCAAATTAACCATCACTCCATGACAAAGATGGCCACACAAATATGGCGACACCCATAGCCACAATGATGGCAGCGTAGGCCGGAGCCACGGAGCTGGCAGAGTGGGTGGGAGGCTTGGTTTCCTTTGTCGCCGGGCGACGAAGGAAGCCAAGCCTCCTGCAGACCCAGGTCGGCCACTGAGGAAGACATGCAGGGAGTGCAGTGGGGAGACATGCAGGGAGTGAGCGAGGTTCCCTGTCTGGGGGTTCCAAATCCGCCATTGGTTCCTTTCACCGCTGACTCCCCTCCTCACAGGTATCCTCCAGGCAAATATGTCATGTCCTAATGGGTGAATCCTAAACCGGATGGGTGCCACATCTGGGCAACCTAACTCCCGTTAGAAAAAGGACCTGAGAGGAGGGATTTAGAAAACACAAAGCCATCGTGACCTGCTGGGTCTCTGGAACTGCTGTCAAACACCGGCAGTCTGAGACCCCTCCAAACACCACCTGAGCTAAACCTGAGAACCAAGATATTTTCAAGGCCCAAAGTTGATGGGGGTAAGGGGGGAGGGGAGCAAAGCAAGCAGAACAGCCAACTCAACCAAAGATTCAGGAGCCTAAGATAAGGCAGAGAAATGTCCTGGCCACCGATGCTCTCCCGAAGACATGTTGCCCACACCCATCTGGGAGGAGGGGTGCTTACGTGCAGAATTTAAGGCCACCAGCAGGAGGAAAAGTCAAAGCATGTCTAAGGATTTTTTTGTACATGTCCCACAGTCGAGAAGCAGAGTCAGAGTGAAGAAGTGAAGTCTTACCTCAGTGCTGGGGTGTATAAATTATCTAAAAATAGCATTTCCATCACCAAGTCCACTGCCATGTTTGCCACAGATGGAAGGCACTCAGAGAACTTTCAGGGCAGCCCTATCACCTCAGGGGCGACAGAAGCTTTTGAGAGGGAGAGACTGAAGCACTTACAGTGTTCAAAGAACTAGTGCTGCAAACCTTAGCCTATCTGGAAGCTCGGTGCTGCTGGAAGTTGCTGGCCCCGCCTTCTCCAGCATGGAGAGGAAAGGTGGATACGGTGGCTACAGTGGTCCAAATCCTGTTGTTGTCTCTGTTACTAGCCTCTGCGCCCTCCAGGACAGCCTCAGTACCAGTGCAGAGGAGGCTTTGGAGAGGGTATTAGTGAGGAGAATGCTTCTGACTCTAGATACCAGTGAAACCGCTGTCAAGAGCCTTTCTAGGGCTGGCAGGAAAATGCAGCAATGAGGGAAGAATACTGTCTCAAAACAAAGAGGTTGTTCTTTTTTGTTTTTTTCTCATCAGCAAAATGTGAATATTACCTAAACCACAGACTTTGCAAGAATTAATTGAAATAAAATTCCAGAAATTGAATAACAGCCAGGCTGAAGTGGATAGGTTGGTTGAGCGTGAACATGGTCCTGTATGCTGAAAGGGCATATATGTTATCTATACTAATAAAAGGGTAATATGCTAATTAGAGCAGACATCTTTTGGACATCCATCCAGATGTCCTTCTGGACAAAGCCACGGTGGTGAGGGCCGAAGCAGAGGCCGTTAGGGGCAATCAAGCTGGCAGGGGAGGGCACATAGGGGTGACCAGGTCAGCAGGGGAGCAGTTAGGCATCGATCAGGCTGGCAGGGGAGTGGTTAGGGGGTGATCAGGCTGGCAGGTTATCCTATGGCAGTGGTCAGCAAACTCATTAGTCAACAGAGCCAAATATCAACAGTACAATGATTGAAATTTCTTTTGAAGCCAAATTTTTTAAACTTAAATTTCTTTTAACGCCACTTCTTCAAAATAGAATCGCCCAGGCCATGGTATTTTGTGGAGGAGCCACACTCAAGAGGCCAAAGAGCTGTATGTGGCTCGCAAGCCGCAGTTTGCCGACCACGGTCCTATGGGATCGGGCCTAAACCAGCAGTCAGACATCCCTTGAGGGCTCCCAGATTGGAGAGAGCTCAGGTTGGGCTGAGGGACACCCCCCGCCATGCACGAATTTCATGCACTGGACCTCTAGTAAAAGCTTAAAATGCTAGTTAGACTAGACATCATCCCGGATGACTTTCTGGATCAAGCTGGGGCTGCGAGGGAAGCCCAGGTCCAAGGTGCCTGCTGGTGGCCAGAGGGAAGCCCAGGTCCCAGGTGCCAGAGGGAACCTGGTGGCGGCAACTGGGGGAAGGAAGGCCTGCTTTTGCATGAATTTCGTGCATTAGGCCTCTAGTCACATTATAATAAATGGGTTAATCCAAGAAGAGAACATAATAGTCACAAATATTTACCTTCCCAACATAGGAGCACCTAAAAATATTAATCAAGTATTAACAGACATAAATGGAGAAATTGATAGAAATACAATAGTAGTAGGGGAACTTTAATATCAATGCATTGATCATCTTGACAGAAAAATCAATAAGGAGACATTGGTCTTAAGCAACACATTCAACAAGATGAGCTTAACAGATATTCACAAAACATTAAATCCAAAAACTGCAGATAGACAAAAAAATAAACAGAAGCATGTTGTACAGAAAATTATTAATTCACAAAGTAAAACAGGGAACAACGAAGGCATATAAAATAACCAGAAAACAATAAGTTGTTATTACTAATTCCTAACCTATCAATAAATACTTTATTTTAAAAAATATATTTTTTATTTATTTCACAGAGGAAGGGAGTGGGAGAACGGGATAGAAACATCAATGATGAGAGAGAATCATCTACAGCTTCCTCCTGCATGCCCCCTACTGGGGATTGAGCCGACAACCCGGGCATGTGCCCTGATTAGGAATCAAACTGTGACCTCCTGGTTCATAGGTCAATGCTCAACCACTGAGCCACTGCAGCCAGGCTCAATAATTACTTTAAATATAAATAGACTAAATTATCCAATCAAATGGCATAGAATGGCTAAATGAATTGAAAAATAAACAAGACCCATCTATGTGCTGCCTATACTGGAAAGATACTCACTTCAAATATAAGGACATGCACAGATACAAAATGAAGGGAATGAAGCTGTTTCCTGAAACTGGAAGCCAAAAGAAATCCGGGCTAACTATGCTTATAAGAGACAAATAGACCTTAAGCAAAGCCTGTACAAAAGGACAATCAAGGACATTAAATAATGATAAGGGTGCCTATCCAAAAAGAACATGTAACATTTGTAAATATGTATGCACCCAACAAAGGAAACCCTAAATATATAATTCAAATATTAAAAAAAAAAAAAAAACTAAAGAAATAGGCAGCAATTCAGTAGTAGGTGGCTTTTTTAATAACCCAGTTACATGAACTGATACCACAGAAATACAAAGGAATTCAAGAGAAAACTATGGAAAATGATGTGCCAACAAATTGTACAACCTAGATGATATGGATAAATTCATATTCACTAGTGAAAACACATTAACACCAAACATCAGAAAGAAAAAAATAAGAAAATAATCCAATTTACAATTAGGATAAGACAAATAGAAATAAGAATAAAACTTAGAAATAAATTTAACCAAGCAGATAAATCACCTAAACAATGAAATCGATAAGGTATTAAGGAAAGAAATTGAAGAAAACACAAATAAATGAAAAAAATATTCCATGCTCACAAATTAGAAAAATTAACATTATCAAAATACTCAAACTATCTAGTGACACAAACAAATTCAATGTAATTCTTAGTAAAATTCTAATGGAATTATTTTTACAGAAATAAAAAATTAATTCAAAATTTTCTATGGAGCCACAAAATATCCCCAATAGCCAAGGAAATCTTGAGAAACAAAAAAATCTGAAGGCATCATACTTGCTGATTTGAAACTATATCATAAAGCTTTAGTAATCTAAACTCTATGTTATTGCCATAAAGACAGACATATAGATGCATGAAATAGAATAGGGAACCCAGAAATAGACCCATACATATATGGACAATTAATTTATTGTCAAGATTTGGGATAAGTCTAAGTGCCCATCAATAAAAAAGCTGTGGTACAATTACACAAGGGAATACTACTCAGACATAAAGAAAGAAGGAAATGTTACCTTTGCAACAGCATGGATTGACCTAGAGGCTATTATGCTAAGTGAAACAAGCCAGTCAGAGAAAGACAAATACCATAGGATTTCACATACATGTTGGAATCTAATGAACACAATAAACAAATTAGAAACAGACTGACAGCTGTCAGAGGGAAGGGTGACTAGGGAGCTAGGTGAAATACACAAAGGGATTAAGCAACAACAACAACAACAAGTCTCAGACACAGACAACAGAATGGTGATTATCAGAGGGAAGGTTGGGTTGGTGAGAATAGGTTGAAGAGGGTAAACAACCAGGGATATATGGAGATGGAAGGAGAATAGACTTTGGATGTGTGAGCACAGTGCAATGTGAAGATATTGTAGAATTGTATACTTGAAACCTATATAATTTTATTGACCAATGTAACCATTGACCAATAAATTCACTTAATTTTTTTAACATTTATTACAAAGGAGGCAATAATACACTATGGGGAAAAGACAGTCTCTTCAATAAATAGTGTTAAAAATTTGACAGTCACATGAAAAAATAATGAAACTAGACAATTATCTTACCTTATACTTACCTTACATAACACTTATGCCATATTTTCTTTTTCCATTTATGCATTAGGTTGTTTCTGCATCTTGGTTTTTGTGAATAATGCTGTAATAAACATGTGAATGTCTCTTTAAGATCCTTCCTTGATTTCTTTACATAAATACCCAGAAGTGGGATTATTGCTGAATAGACTGTCTTTATGCCACTGTATGTTCTTGCCTTCTTTATCAAATATTAGTTGAACATAAAGGCATGGGTTTGCTTCTGTGGCCTTTATTCTTGTCCATTGACCTATATATCTACTTTTATTCAGTACTAATCTGGTTTGTTTACTATGGCCTTGTAGTATATTTGGATACTAGGTAATGTGATTACTTCAACTTTCTCAAGATTGCTGCTGTTATTAGGGGGTCTTTTGTGGTTTCATGATAATTATTACATTATTTATTCTAGTTCTGTGAACTATGCCATTGATATTTTTATAGGAATTGCATTGAGTTTTGGGTAGCATAGGCATTTTAACAATGTTAATTCTTCCTATTAATGACCATAGTATGTGCTTCCATTAACTTATATATTCAATTTCTTGCTTCATTGTCTCATAATTTTCTGACTATAGATATTTTACCTCCATGGTTAAATTTATTACTGGGTTTGTTTGTTTGTTGACACAACTGTAAATGTGATTGTTTTCTAAATTTCCATTTCTGATAGTTCATTATTGGTGTATAAAAATGCAAGCGACTTCTGAATATTTATTATGTATCTTGTTACTTTACAGAATTCATTTATTATTCCAATAACTTTTGGTATAACCTTTAAGGTTTTCTATATACAGTATCATGTCATCTGTAAATAATGATATTTTTACTTCTTCCTTTCCAATTTGGATTATTTTACTTCCTTTTCTTGTCTGATTGCTGTAACTAGGACTTCCAGTATCATCCTATATAATAAAGAAGTAATATGCAAATTGACCATCACTCCAATACACAAGATGGCCGCCCCCATGTGGTCAAAGATGGCCATCCCCATGTGGACACAAGATGGCCACCACAAGATGGCCGGCAGGGGAGGGCAGTTGGGAGGGACCAGGACTGCAAGGGAGGGATGACCAGGCCGGCAGGGGAGAGCAGTTAGGGGCAACCAGGCTGGCAGGGGAGGGCAGTTGGGGGGACCAGACCTGCAGGGGAGGGCAGTTGGGAGCAACCAGGCATGCAGGGGAGGGCAGTTGGGGGGACCAGACTGGCAGGTGAGGGCAGTTAGGGGCAATTGGACCGGCAGGGGAGCAGTTAGGTGTCAATTAGGCTGGCAGGGGAGTGGTTAGGGGGTGATCAGGCTGGCAGGCAGAAGCAGTTAGGGGCAATCAAGTAGGCAGGCAGGTGAGCGGGTGGGAACCAGCAGTCCTGGATTGTGAGAGGGATGTCAGACTGCCCAGGATTGGTCCTCAATGGGCAGTTGGACATCCCTCTCAGGGTCCCAGATTGGAAAGGGTGCAGGCTGGACTGAGGGACACCTCCCCCCATGCATGAATTTCATGCACCAAGCCTCTAATGTTGAACAAGAGTGTTGAAAGTGGACATTTCTTCTTGTTCTTCATCTTAAGGGAAATATTTTTACTTTTTCCCCATTGCGTATGATGTTAGGTGTTTGTCACATATGATCTTTATTATGTTGAGATCTTTTCCTTCTACGCACGCTTTATGAGACTTTTTATCAGGAATGCATACTGGATTTTGTCAGAAGCTTTTTCTGCATCTATTGATATGATCATATGATTTTTACTCTTCATTTTGTTTGTGTACTGTATCATGTTAATTGATTTTCAAGTATTGTACCAATCTTAAATTGCAGGAATCAATTCCATTTTATCATCATGTATGATATTTTTAATGTATTGCTAAATTTGGTTTGCTAAGATTTGGTTGAGAAATTTTGCATCTGTATTCATCAGGGATATTGGCCTGTAATTTTCTTAATTTTTTTTTTTTTTTTTTTTTTTTGCTCATCTAATTTTTGAAACAGGATAATGCTGCCCATGTAAAATAAGCTTGAAAGTCTTCTTCTTTTTTTTTCTTGTCTTTTCAAATCTTTTTAGGGATAATAAAAGGTGATAGTGCCTCATTGGATGTTTGGTAAAATTCACCTGTGAAGCCATCTGGTCCAGGACTTTTGTTCATTGTAAGTTGTTTAATTATGGATTCAATTTCACTAATTGTAATCAATCAATTCAGATTTTTTTTCTTGATTATGGTTTAGGAAATTTTATGTTTCTAATAATTTTTCTCTTTCATCCAGATTGTCTGTCTTATTTGCAAATATTTTGTAATATGTTTATATAATCCTTTGTATTTCTGTGGTGTTATTTCTCCTTTTTCATTCCTGATTTAAAGAAAAAAATCGGGTCCTCTTTTTTTTTTTTTAATTTTTCTTGATGAGTCTGGTTAAAGTTTTATCAATCTTTTTATCTTTCCAAAGAACCAACTCTGGGTTTCAGTGTTTCTACATACTTTGAGCTGTGTTAATTGTTGTTTTTTCTAGTTTTTTTTAAGTGTAAGGTTAGATTGAGAATTCTCTTGTTTCTTCTGATAGTTTTGTAATACTGTGAATTTCCCTCTTAGGGCTGCTTTCACTGTGTCCCATAGATTTGAGGTTTTCATGTTATTATTTTCATATGTTTCAAGGTATCTTTTGATTTATTCCTATATCATTGTTAACCAATTCCTTGTTTAGTATTATGTTAGCCTCTATGTGTTTGTGTGTTTTTCAGTTTTTTTCTGATTGATTTCTAGTTTTATACCATTATGTTCAGAGAAGATGCTTGATATGATTTCAGTCCTCTTAAAGTTATTGAGATTTGTTTTGTGTTTTAATATGTGGTCTATCCTAGAAAATGTTCCATGTGCACTTGAAAGGAATGCATATTCTGCTGCTTTGATGTGAAAAGCTCTGAGGATATCAATTGAATCCATCTGACCTAGTGTGTCATATAAGGCCACTCTTTCTTTGTTGATCTTCTGTCAGGAAGATATATCCATTGATGTAAAATGGGTGTTAAAATCCCCTACTATCATTGTATTCTTCTTAATCCCTCCATTTATGTCCATTAAGAGTTGCTTTATAAAATTAGGTGCTCCTATGTTGGATGCACAAATGTTTACAAGGGTGATATCTTCTTGTTGGATTGATCAATTTATCATTATGCAGTGTCCTTTCTTTGTCTCTTTTTATAGCCTTTGTTTTAAAGCTTATATTGTCTGACATAAATATTGCTTCCCAGCCTTTTCTTTTTATTTCCCTTTGCATGAAATATTCTTTTTCATCCCTTTAGATTTAGTCTGTGTGTGTCTTTTCTTCTTAAATGGGTTTCTTGTGTACATAATATATATAGGTCTTTTTTAATCTATTCATTTACCCTATGTCTTTTAATTGGAACATTTAAGCCATTTACATATAAATTGATTATTGATAGGTACATATGTATTGCCATTTTATTCTTTATAACTAGGTTCCTCTTTTTTAATTTCTTCTTCTTAGAGAAGACCCTTTAAAACTTATAATATTGGTTTACTGGTAATGAACTTCTTTAGACTTTTCTTCTCTGGAATTCTCTCTGTTTCTCCTTTAATATTAAATGATAGCCTTGCTGGGTAAACTAGTCTTATATGTAAGTAATTGCTTTTCATCAGTTTCAACATTTCATGCCAGTCTCTTGTGGCCTGAAATATTTCTGTTCATAAATCAGCTGACAGTCTTATTGAAGCTCCCTTGCAGGTAACTAACTATCTTTTCCTTCTTTTAAGATTTTCTCTTTAACCTTTGTCATTTTCATTATGATGTGTCTTGCTGTGAGCCTTTTGGTTTCGTCTTTTTAAGGACTCTCTGTGCTTCCTGGACTTGCTTGTCCTTTTCCTTCACCAGCTTAGGAAAATTTTCAGTCATTATTTCTTCACATAGGTTCTCAATTTATTTATCTCTCTTTTCATTTTCTTTTAACCCTATGATGCATATGTTGTTACAGTTCATGTTGTCCAATTTTTTTAAACTATCCTCATTTTCTAAAATTTTATAATTTTTGCTGCTCTGAGTTTTTTGTTTGTTTTTTTCTACCTTATATTCCTAATAACTGATTCAATCCTCTGCTTCATCTTACCTACTGTTTATTATTTCTAGTGTATTCATTTTAGATTTTGTATTCTTCATATCTGACTTGTTCTTTTTTATGGTTTCTATGTTCTTTTACATGCTGTTGAAGTTCTCACTAAGTTCCTTGAGCATCCTGATAACCATTCTTTTCAACTCTATGTCTGGTAAATGTCTTGCCTTCATTTCATTTAGCTCTTTTTCTGGAGATTTTTCCTGTTCTATCATCTGGGGCATATATTTCTTACTTCTTATTTTGTCTGCCTACTGTGTGTGTTTCTGTGCTTTAGGTAGATCTGCTGTTTTCCAGTCTTGGTAGGATGTGCTTGTGTAGTAGGTGTATTGTGAGACTCTGTTCTGCAGTCTCCTTGATCTCCTGAGCTGAGTGCTCCAGAAATATCCCTTGTGTAGTTATGTGGGTCCCCCTTTTGTAATTAAGCCTTGATTGCTATTGGTCCATTTGTGTGTGGGGTCAACCCTCAGGCTGGCTGACTGTTGAGAATTTACCCTGACCACAGGTTTTGAGCTACTGTGCAGGTGCTGACCATATAAAGCAAATTGGCTTAGCCAGGGTCTTATGCCTTCTAAGACCTTTCTTTGTATGTGCCATTTGTGAAACTGATTGGATCATGCTCTGAAGTTGTCTGAATCTCTTCACTAAGTGTATTGATTCTGGAATCTCTTGGGGTGGAACCTGATGCAAGTCAATGTCAGATGTTGTCTGTAACTGTCTCTGGGAAACCTGTTTGGAGCTACAAAGTGATCCACTAATTGTAGTTCTATGCTTTCTGGGTGTGCATGGAAAGAACCAAGCTGAGGACCAAAGCTGGCTTTTACCAGAACCACACTGGGGGCCAGGTCAATAAATATCTCAGGTACCCTGAAAGTCCCCTTTGTTTGTCTCTGCCTATCAGCTGCCTGTTAGGATATGTCCCTGAAAAAGCCTCTGGTGTTACGATAGTTGCAAGAGGTAGGTTCTTAGTGAGTCACTAAGTAGGAGTAAGTGGTGTTCAGTATATTGATGCATGTTCAAACTCGGTGCCAGTGCTTGGTCTGAGTCCACACAATAAAAGTCTTAGGGTATACCGTGTTTAGCTGCCACCCACCAGTTGCCCACATACCTTTGTGTGGGGTAGGAGCTCAGGGAGTTTCAGGATAAGGCCAGCAGAGTTTATTCAGGCCCAAATACGCCAAGATTTGGTTGTGTGCAGGAAGGTTTCTGTACTGATCTGGTGTGTGAGGGGAAAATGGTCACCATCATTCAGGCACACAACTCAGTCTCTCCTGAATTCTGCCAAGACCTCTAGGAAAGCCATAGCTCTGCAGGGCTGGCTGCCAGAGGTCAGTAGCATGAGGCCCCTGGGAATCCAAGGGTAGGGCTAGTGGGTCTCCTATAAAAGAGTGGTGTCAGTCAGGCTTACAGGATGTTTGATGGAAAGGACCCCAGAAAGACACAACTCAGTCACTGTGGGGAAACGCGGGACTTGGTTGGAATGTCTGTAAGGAGGATTTGCAGAAAGTTTGGGGGCCTCTGTGGGGACCTTGCTGAAGGCGACAACCCTGCCTTGACTTTTCCAAACAAGTCTGAGCCCCCGGGTGTTTTACTGGAATCTCTATGTTTAGGCTTTAGACCAGTGATGGCGAACCTATGACACGCGTGTCAGCACTGACACGTGTACCCATTTCTGATGACACGCGGCCACTGAGGCGGCTGCATGCCGAGGATGAAACATTTGCTGCTCCTGAGGATGAAACATTTGTGAAATGGTTTTTCTTCAAAGTTGACACACTACCCGAGTTATGCTCAGCTTTTTGGCGAAGTTTGACACACCAAACTCAAAAGGTAGCCCATCACTGCTTTAGACCCAACCTTGTAGAAGCCTGTGCTTTCTCAAGGATTCTTACCCTGCTGATTGTATCTAGAGGTTAATTTTAGTTCAAGCTGTTGTTACAATAAAAGCCTAAGGAGGTAGGTAAATGGGGCTTTTTGGTTGTTATAGCCAAACAGTCCCTTAGCCCTCTCTTTCACAGAAACCTGTGTCAAAGTAATCCATTCATCCATTACTCAGGGTCTGCTGGTCAGTCCCAGCAAGTGGTGCCCCATGTGAGGACCCAGGAATTCAATGAAATGTGACAGAATCCTTGAAAATGAAGAGGAAGAAAACAAAAGTAACTGTGCAGTAAGTCATTGGAGCCCACTTGGGATTTCCAAGTTCGAAGGAATTGTTTCTCAGCTAAGGTTTCATAATGGGATAACAGTTGTCCACAGAACAGCAGCAATATATCACAGTGCTGAAACAATTATTAAAAGCAGGTGGTGCCTCTGTTACAGAAGATCAGCTAAAAAGCTTATTACAAACTGTTATAATTTATAATTCTTGGTTCCCTGATGCTGGAACTCTAGACCTTAAATCTCTGGGAACAAGTGGGCAGGAATTTAAAGATAAATCAGTCCCAGGGAAAACAAGTGCCCTTATCATCATTAACTACTAGAGGCCAGGTGCATGGATTTGTGCACATTGAAAGGAAATTAATAAGAAGAAATATTTTAGAGACCTGGGAGACATCACGGGAGGGCTCCAGGGCGTGGCTGGCCTGTCTCGACCAGTCCCGATCTGCTGGGCCCTAGCAGCAAGGTAACCTACCAGTCAGAGTGTCTGCCCCCTGGTAGTTGGGGCTTATCATAGCGACTGGTTGAGCCAACAGTTGGACACTTAGCATATTATGCTTTTATTATAAAGGATGTGGGCTCTTGTTCAAGCTGCACTATGCCTGCAATATGCACTTCATATAGAGAATGAAAAGCCTACAGAGTGACAGGAGGATATACCAGTGCCCCCTCCTCTTGAGGCAGAGCCTATAGAGCCTGTAATACCTAAAGTCCTGCCACTGGAGGAAATATGTCCTGATCCTTTGCTTCCGGTGTGGGAAAGTCCACCACCTAGATCCTCTATTATGGAATCCTGTGTCAGGCAGGCAATGTTAGAAGGAGAGCTTTTGGGCTTAACCAGTTATGCAAAATCAACAAGGTAATAGAATTCATGAGCTGCTCTCCTTTAATACCTTTAAAGAAATAAGGAAGAGTATTAGAGAAAATGGGGCTAACAGTCCATTTACAAAAGGACTCCTTAATGCTTTGTCTGGGAATTATCACATGACTCCTTAGGACTGGCAGATTTTGGCCAAAACAACTCTGGATGCCAGTCAACATTTATTATGGAGAGCAGAATATGATGAGATCTGTGAACAACAGGCTGTTTGTGGGTGTTCCCTGGCCACCCCACCCAGGAGCCCTCTGGGCCACATTCTAGCTGTAAGTCCTGGGCACTGTAAGACATTTCTGAAAGACCCATGGAAAAGACTCTGGTTTATTAAGTCTTGTCTGTAGGTTGTGCATGCCTATAAATAATATACATAGAGTGTCCCTGTTAATTGTTGTTTGGTTTAATTTGTTTAAAGATGGGGCATATTGCCAAAACCGGTTTGGCTCAGTGGATGGAGCATCGGCCTGTGGACTCAAGGGTCCCAGGTTTGATTCCGGTCAAGGGCATGTACCTTGGTTGCAGGCACATTCCCAGGAGGGGGTGTGCAGGAGGCAGCTGATCGATGTTTCTCTCTCATCGATGTTTCTAACTCTCTGTCGCTCTCCCTTCCTCTCTGTAAAAAAATCAATAAAATATATTTAAAAAAAAAAGATGGGGCATATTTCACTTTGCTAGGGGTTCCAGCTACTTGCAGCAGGCTGAACATGTAGCAGGGATTGCAGGAAATTCCCAGCAGCGGCCAATAATTCTTAATCTTGAAGACCTTTCCTGCTCTCCCTCTCAAGGCATCAGCCACTAGAAACTCTTAGTAGAAGTTCTTGTCTGTCTATAATGTAACTTGGTTATTGATTGATGTTCTTTACTTGCTTTCTTATCTTTGGGGAACTTAGTTTGCACTTCACCATTATATGAATATAGAGAATCCTCGGTTTCTACTGTTTAGACTTCGTGCCACTTACAACCCATTTGCTATACCGGGTTAGTATAACATAAAATTCTAAGGCTAATGTCCCAGTCCTTTTGTGAGTACTCATTCATTTACTGTAGGTTTTTTTTTTGTTTGTTTGTTTGTTTGTTTGTTTCTGTTTTTAAGAACTCTTCTTATATACAAGATTTCATATTAATAGTCTACTAAAAAATATGGGAAATAATAATTTAAATCCCCAAATATATATCCTAGAGGGCTGGAGCTGCAGAAGTGCCCTTGAATAGGCTACAGAAGCAGCAACAGCGGGGTAGTGGTGGGGGGGCACAATCCTTATAAAAAAATAATAGTACTTTTACACTAAAGCTATTAGAGGCCCAGGAGTTACTACAGTCCTGGAAACAAACACCAGGACCTGCTATCTCCCCACATACACACCCACCCTTTCTCCAGCCTCCTGAGAGTTGCCAAGGTCATGTTATCTCTGTTATGCTTCTTAAGAATATGGGTATATTTTCCATTGGAAAAATAAGCCTATTTTTAAAAATAAATGGAGAAAAGTATTTCCTGTATTTGCCTAAGAAGCAAAGGTTATAAAGGTTATATATATATATATATATATATATATATATATATATATATATATCAGGAACTTGATTACTTTAACTTAATAAATTACTTAATACTGTTTAATAATATTAATACATAATCTTTTAGTCTTATATATTTGACTTCCTTCCCAGGGTTTGAATTTTAAGAAACTTTTTCTTGACCTAGAATTGGCTTTAGATCATTCCAATAGTCTCTAGAATGCCTAAGTGTTTACTTTCTCTCTCATGAAGGAAAATTTTCTACTTAAGGTACATGGGAAGCTTTGTCAAATAATAATAACTATGTATGCTTTCATTTATAGCTCTAATTGTTATTCTGGAATGTTGTGTTTTACAGACAGGACAAGATTCCATGTCATTTGCATTACTCTATAAAGTATCTGAATTTATAGAAATACCAGCAGGAAAATAGAAGAAACAACAATTTTATTATGGAACTGAATAAATAAAAAATAATTATTTAGTTTTTGTAACTTTTGCTGAAAGTATTGCTAATTCTTAAACTTTCTGTTTTTCAGATATATGAAAACATTTTTAAAGCAATTTGGTAAATTATATATTTCTCTCAGCAGGCAGTCTGGCCTGCAGCAATCTAAGTAATGCTACTGTGCCTCCCATCCCTCCATGTAAGCAAAATAAGCGGTGGGACCGCTGAGTCAATCCATTGGGAAATTTGTTGAGGAAATCATGCCCATTTGATGGTCCTACAAGACCAACAGGTTATAGATTGGAGCCCACATGGTCATTTATAAGCCAGCCACACTGACATTCTGGTACACCGTGCATCTAATACTAGTTACATTGGTTATGCAGGCATGCCTGAGGTTTGGACTGAGGGAGGGATGAGTTCCCCACGACCTCGAGTATTAGGCTTGCCAGTTCAGGAAACTTTATGGAGATTAGGCCATGTTTTCAGCCCTTTGAAATTGTGGCACAGTGACTACCAGAACTCCTCTGGCCACTATAGTATAACTTTTACTGATAATCTTACCGACAATAGCCTGATTTGCACCACTCACCCCATGTCTTTATTATGGGCCCCAATCTACTAATAAACCATAGTTCACCTTTTCTAATACAGGTTGGAGAAGGAGCTTATTTTGCATACTGTATTACCACCCAGAATATTACCTCATTGACCATCAGCATTTTATACTACTTAGGAGACACGCAGAAATCCTAATACCTGTTAATCGCACCAGCAAATGGCAAGGCTCATCAGCTATCGAAGTCTTAGAAAGAGCAGCTAGCCAATTATGGCCCAAAAGATTTTTGGGAATGCTCATTGCTGCCATCATCTTGGCTGTTGTTATTCTTACTACTGCCAGTGTAGGCCCTTTCTGAGTCTATGCAAACTACCCCATTTGTAGACAATATGGCCTATAATGTAACTAGGGAATTCACTGTACAACAGCACATAGATCAAAAAATATTAACTAAACTACAGGCAATAGAGGCAGCCATTAAATATCTGGGGGAAAGACAATACACTATAGCATACAGGCAAGTGCTTAATTTCAATTGGGAGCATAAGCACATAGGTGTCACTCCTTTAAAATGGAACAGTAGTCACTATCAGTGGATTGATGTTCAAAAGCATCTGGGGGAAGTCTTTCATGATAACCTTACTGAAGAAGTAAACATGTTCCAAAGGCAAATTAAAGAGTCCTTACTTGCTATCAATGAACATGAAAACAGACTACTACTTGGAATACAGTAAAGGAGCATTTGGAGCAGATAGACCCCATCACATGGTTTCCTAGAATCAATTGGTACCTGATCAGACTAACCATTGCTGTCTTTGTAATTCTCTTTGTTTTTCTTATAGTCTACAAAATCAGAACTTGAGCAGTGAACGTGCATCAAGGACCCTGACATTCCAAAGCAGAAAGTTCACCACCTCCCTCTGTCTTCTGCAGCCAACAAAACAAAAAGTGGGGAGATGTGGGGAAGAACAGGACTTGGTTGGAAAGTCTGTAAGGAGGATTCTCTGAAAGGTTGGGGACCTCTAGGGGGACATTGATGAAAGCAGCAGCCCCTGCCTTGACTTTTCCAAACAAGTCTGATCCCCCGGGGTGTTTTGCTAGAATCTCTATGTTTAGTCTTTAGACCCAACCTTGTAGAAGCATGTGCTTTCTCAAGGATGCTTACCCTGCTGATTGTATCTAATAGTTAATTTTAGTTCAAGCTGTTGTTACAATAAAAACCCAAGGAGGCAGGCGAACAAGGCTGTTTGGTTGCTATAGCCAAGCAGTACCTTAGTCATCTCTTTCACAGAAATGTGTGTCAGAGTAACCCATTCATCCATTACTCAGGGTCTGCTGGTCAGTCCCAGCAAGTCACTGACACCCCCTGAGTATATTGGGCCCTCTATACTTTAGGCTGAGGCAGCTGACTCCTCTTCAGTATGTGAGTTCTGCAAAGTGAGGTGACAGGGAGTCTTGAGTGTGATCCTATTGCATTCCCACAGGCTGAAGCCATATGGACGCAAGTGCTCTACCCAAGAAAGATGGTGTCTACAGTGTAAGAGAAGGACTTATCATAGGGTGCCTGGCAACTCTCCTTTCAGTTGTCTCCCCAGAGACACAAACCCCAGTGTCTCCTCACACAACTCTAGTCCAGTCTGCCCTCCCTCCAAGGAGCCCAGGATGAGTGGCTACAAAAATGATTGTGTGTGTTGGCCCTTTAGGAGTTTTCTTGGATCTCTAGCAGATTCCTGTCTCTTTCTGGTGAACAGAATCCCGACAGATTTTCACATCCAGGTATTATGTGGATGTTTCTTCCCAGTTCTGGTGCTCTGGGCTGTGGAGCTTGGCATGAGTTGAGACCATTCATACCTCAAGGGAAACATTTGCAGCTGAGATATTTCTCTGGATTCTCAGTCACCATGGGAGCAGGGCCAACCCTTTTTACATTGTGGTCTCCATGTGGCTTCTTCTGTAAATCTTGGGTTATAACATTTCTGTTCAGCTAGTCTTCAGTTGGTTATTCAGGTTGATTGCTTTATAATTGAGTTGTAATTCCAGTTTGGTCCTGGGAGGAGGTGAGATAATATACAGCTACTCCACTACCATCTTGGATCCAAAAGCCTTTTAATGCCTACTGTTTTACTTATTATTTTATTTATTTGAGTCATTTCTCTTTTTTCCTAGTCTAGCTAAAGTTTTGTTAATTTTGTAGAAAGATCAAAAAAGCAATTCTGTTTATTTTTTTTTAATTGTTTTTCTGATCTCTATTTTATGTATTTTTGCTCTGATCCCCATTGTGTCCTTTGTTCTTAGTTTGTATTTATTTTTATAGTTTCTTGAAATGTAAAGTTAGACTGTTTATTTGTGATTTTTAAAAATGTAGTCATTATTGCTATAAAGTTCCCCCTTGAGCAGCCTTCTATAAGTTTGGTATGTTGTGTTTTCCTTTTTATTTCTCTCAAGATATTTTCCAGTTTCCCATTTGTTTTTTTTTTCTTTGATCCATTGGTTGTTTAAGACTGTATTCATTCCTACACATTTGTGAATTTTTAAATTTTTGTTCTGCTACTGATTTCTAGTTTCATACTATTGCAGTTGGAAAAGTTGCCTGGTAGAATTTCCATCTTCTACAATTTGTTAAGACTTTTGTTTTAACCTTGCAAATAATCCATCCTTCAAAATGTTCTGTGTGCACTTGAGAAAAATGTGAATTTTGCTGTGGTTGAGTGTTCTGTCTATACCCATTAGGATTATTTGGTCTATACTGTTCTTTAATTTCTCTGTTTCCTTATTTATTTTCTGTCTGTATGTTCTATCCATTATTCAAAGTAAAATACTGAAGTCTCTTGTTATTATTGTACTGCTGTCTTACTTCAATTCTTACAATGTTTATTTCATATTTCTAGGGGCTCTGAGGTTGGATGCATATATACTTAAAATTGATGTGACTTTCTTGTCAGTTGACCTTTTTCTTATTATATAATTCTCATTCTTTGTTTTTTTGTGTTACTTTATAAATTTAAGTCAATTTTGTCTGATATTATTATAGCCACCCTGCACTGTTGGTTGCCATTTATATGGAATATCATTTTTACCCCATTCAGTGTTAGTCTAAGTGTGTCCTTAAATTAACTGGTCCTCTGGTAGACAAGGGCATTTTTAGAATCCATTAAGCTGCTGTATGTTTTTTGATTGGGGAGTTTAATTTATTTTCATTTAAAGTAATTATTGATATGGAAGGACTCACACTTGTGATTTGCTCTTTTATTTCTATCATTTAGTTCTTTCATCCCTTTTAATTTCATTGATTTTTTTTATAATTACACTAGAGGCCCAGTGCACAAATTCATGCACCAGTAGAATCCCTCAGCCTGGCCTGCAGGATTGAGCCGAAACCTGCTCTCCAACATCCCCCAAGGGGTCCCAGATTGCAAGAGGGCACAGGCCAGGCCAAGGGACCCCAGAGTGCACAATCTGGGCCAGGGAGGGATGCAGGAGGTTGGCCAGCTGGGGAGGAACTGCAGGAGGGCTCCAGGGCATGTCTGGCCTGTCTTGCTCAGTCCTAATTGGCTGGACCCCAGCAGCAAGCTAACCTACCTGTTGGAGCATCTGCCCTCTGGTGGTCAGTGCACATCATAGCGAGCAGTTGAGTGACCTTAGCATATCATTAGCATATTACGCTTTGATTGGTTGAATGTCCTACTGGATGACTGAACACTTAGCATATTAAGCTTTTATTATATAGGATGCTTCAATTGCTTTCTTATTTATTGATGGCATCTTATATAGTTATTTTATTTGTAGTTACAATGGGGCTTATATACATTAGAGGCCCGATGCATGAAAATTCATGCACTGGAGGGGGGGTCCCTCAGCCTGGCCTGCCCCTTTTCACAGTCTGGGAGCCCTCAGGAGTGGGAGACAACCCAACGATCAGGGGAAGGCGACGCCCCATCACACCTCTGCTGCTGCCACTGCCTGCAGTGCAAGCCTTGGCCGGCCCTGGTTACCTGAGCCTTGGGCCGGCCCTGGTCAGCTGGGCAGCTGCCATCTGAGGCTTGCCTGAACCTTGGGTGTCGGCTGGGCAGCCACCATCCGAGGCTTGCCTGCACCTCGGGCAGGCCCTGGGTGGCTGTGTAGCTGCCATCCGAGGCTTGCCTGTGCCTCGGGCTGGTCTTGGGCAGCTGGGGGCTAAAGGGACTGGGGGACTCCAGAAGCAAGTGCGCAGAGTGGCCTGACGCCCCTGGGGCCGGGCCTGGCTGTGCTGTGTGCCTGCCACCCCGGTGGGGTTGAGGGGACTGGGTGCCGCCATCTTGTAGTTGTGGGTGTCGCCATCTTTGAGGGCGTGGCAGTCAATTAGCATATTTCCTCCTTATTGTCTGTGGGCGCCACCATCTTTGTGAGGGTGTGATGGTCAATTAGCATATTCCCTCTTTATTAGCTAAGATATCTAACAGTTATAGTCAAACCTCAGTTCTCGAACATCTCCCATCTAGAACAATTCAGATCTCGACTAAGTTGTTCATGGGAAAAAATGTTTCCCTTTTCAAACAAAACTTCACTTCTTGAACTGACGACCCTTTCATGCTGATACATCAACCTGAAAAAAAAGTGTCTCTCAGGCCACAAAGGAGAGAATGTGAGTCAGTTTACCACTAAATAATGTTGTTAACACCTCAAGAAATTATGTTGTGGATATTTGTGTGTCTCTCTGTGTGTGTGTATGTATGTGTGTGTGTGTATGTGTGTATGTTTTGTTTGCTTTTGTTGTTGGTGAAATGGATGATTAGCACAATTTTAAAACATGGAAGCCATCAAGTGTACTGCTTTTGCTAAAGACATGAAAGTGCTCACACAAAAAAATAATAATCACAGGCAATTGAAGAGGTAGAAAAACTGTTGTTAATTTAGATAAATGCAAAGCAGTTATCCAGTGACAGCATTTCAGAGACAGTGATATGTGAAAAACTAAAGATGCTACATACTGACCTCCTGAAAGACACCCCTGGAATGAGTACTGAAAGTAACTTGTTTAAGGCTAGAAGGGGGTGATTAGATAAATTTATGACAGAAAGTACTTTTTATAGATTAAACAGAATGTTAGCTGTGTACTGCATGCCAGCAAGGTTATAATAGGGAACCATTTAGGGGTATTGAGAAGATTAATTCAATTTATATGATTTCTAATGGCAAAAGTTGATTTGGTTTTTAAAAAAATCACTTCTCAAACAGCCTTCCAGAAGGAATTAATGTCAAGAGCCAAGGTTCCACTGTGTACCAGTCTATTTTGAGCTGAAAAATTAACTTCAATCACATACAAAAATTCTATCATCTACTACCCCCCACACATATTTTTGTTATTGTTAAAAATTTATGTATCTTATACAATGTATTCAATGACATTGTTCATAGGTATATTTTATATTTTTGTCTTTTAGTTTTTGTACTACACTTAAAATATTTGTGGACCATGTGGCAATGTTATATATTCTGTATTTTTCTATATATTTATCTTTCCCTGCAATTTTTAGATTTCCATATGTTTTTGTGTCACTGTTTATCATCCTTTCATTTCAACCTAGTATTTCTCTTATGGGAGGTCTAATGGTGATAAATTATTTCATTTCAGCTTTTGTTTGTCTGAAGAATTGTTTTTCTTTCATTTTTTAAGGAAATTTTTGTTAGAAATAATAGTCTTGGCTGATAATTTCTTTCTTTCAACACTTTAAATATTTCAGCGCATTTTAAATATTTTGCCTACAAGTTTTCTATTGAGAAATCTGCTGATAGCCTTATGAGGATTCCTTTGTATATAACCAGTCAATGCTCTATTTCTATTTACAATATTCTCTCTTTGTCTTTGACTTTTGACAATTTGATTACAGTGTACCTTTGTGTAGAGTTTGATGGATTTGTTTTTTACAGACCATGGTATTTCCTAGATCTGGATGTTTTTATTTCCTTCCCCAGATTTGGGAAGTTTTCCATCATTATTTCTTCAAATAAGCAGTCTCTCTATTTTGCTACGTCTCTTCTCCTTCTGGGACTCCCATAATTCATATATTAATTCTATTTGTGATATCCCATAAGTCTCTTAAACTTACTTCACAATTTTTCATTCTTTTTGCTCCTCTGACTGGATTGTTTCAAATAACCTATCTCGTAGTTCTCTAATAATTTCTTCTGCTTGATCTAGTTTGCTGTTTAATGCTCTTGTGAAATTTTTGGTACCATTATTATACCCTTCTGCTCCAAGATTTTTGTTTGGCTTTTAAAAAAATATTTTCTCTCTTTGTTCAAACTTTTAATTTGCTCATACATTTTTTTCTCACGAAGTTGTTAGTTATCCTTAAGATGCTATTTTGAATTCTCTGTCAGGGAATTTGTCTACTTTTGCTTCAGTAAGATTGGTTGTGGAGACTTTTTTCTTTAGGAGGGAGCACATTTTCCTATTTTATCACTTTCCTTGGTTCCTTGTATTGTTATCTAAGGAGTAGACAAAAAGCCATCTATCTAATTTTTATGCTGGCCTCATATGAGAAGACTTTAAGCAATTAGCCTGGTCTCAAATTTGGGCAGCCTCTCAAAGCCTTTCTCTGTATACAACTTCACTGGACTTGTGCATGAAAATTCCCAATCAGAGGTATTTACGTTATTTTTTTTTTCAGTATTTCATGATCTCTTCTCTCTGGTGTCTGTCTGCTTTTCCATGGGTCTTCTTCAGTAGAAGCAATGCCCTGTGTGATTTTCTTTTTCTTTTCTTTTTTTTTTTTCTGTTGTTCTCAGTGGTGCCCAGGCATCTAGAATATGTTGTGTCCCATCCCATCTGTGTTCTGAGACAGGTGAGAGGAAAATAAGTCCCCAAGCAGCCATTCAAAAATTCTGAATGCTGTATTTATGTTTCTGCCTTTTCTTTTTTCTTTCTAGAAAAGAGCCCTGGGCTGAAAGTCTTCTTGATCGTATTGGGTTAAGATGGGAGGAAGGCTCCAGCAGATGAGAACATATTAGTCCAAGTCTTCATCTTTGTCCTTATCAGCCCTCAGACATAAGGCATGCAGGGTCTCACCAGCACTCTGTCACAGGTGAAACAGGAGCCGCTTCCTTGGAATGCGTGATGTATGTTCCAATTCTTTACCTCTCTAGAAAGAAGACCATATTTGAAGTATTTTCCTGCTCATTCTGTGCTAAGCTGAGAGTAAGGAGTGTAGTGAGTATTTGTATGACAGTCCAAACCATCATCTTTATTCTCAGTATTATCCAACCCCTCTTGTAAGCAGCTCCCCCAAAAGTCTGAATGTTGGATGTACATTTAAGCCTTCTCTTTCCCGCCACAGGGAGAAACCAAAGAATGGGAGTCTTCCCCAATATGTTGCACTATGGAGGGAAAGGGGGCTGTCACAGGTGATTGTGTACTAGTCCAACACTGTACTTCCATTCTCAGCAGTCCTGGGCATCTTATACTAGTATATGTCAGGCCATCAGCACTCTGAGACAGGTGAGATGGAAGCCAGTTCCCAGGGCAGCTCTTTGGAAAAGTTGGAGTGAATGTATGATTCAATGTGTTCCTTAGCCAGGAAGAAGCCAGATTTGGGATTTTTTGCTAACTCTCTCTGTGTTGAAAATGTGTGGAAGAGCTATGGGTGTGTGCATGCATGCTAGTCCAAACTGCCATCTTTGTTGTCAGTGGCTCCCAACCTAGGGTCCTTTCAGATTCAGACAGGGACAAAAAATTCCCTCGGGCAGTTCCCTGAAAAAGGCAGCACATTCGCATTGGAAATACAGCTCATACTTGGCTTTCTTTCCAAAAGAGAGCTGCCAGTTTTCTCCCGATAGTGTGGCACTGTGCCAAGGCAATGGATGCTGATAAAACAGGAGTCTCAAACTGTCCCATCAGCTTTTTTTTAAAAAAAATATTTTTTGTAGAAAATATTACATGTCCTTTTTTTTTCTCCCATTGTTTTAATATGCCTGTTTTTGCATTTTCCAAGAGTATAGGAGCTTCTTAGCTCGTGTCCAGATTTCACTCAAATAGAGTTGGTCTGTATATTATTGTTTAATCAGTATGTCTAGGTGAGGGTGGGGGAAGAAAAGTAGAGAGTTTCCTATTCCATTGTGCTGATGTCACCTCTATGTACTTTATTTTTTAAATTTCTTAATATTTGTTTATTGTCTCATGATATACACTACGTTGGTGAATGTTCTAACTTCATTTCAAAAGGATGGATATTATTATGTTGTTCAGTGGATAATTCTATAAATGTCAAATAGAGCAAATTAGTTGGTGGTGAATTTTAGTTCTTTCTCATTAATTTTCTCTCTAGTAGTTCAGTCTATTATTTAGAGATATGGTTAATTTTTCCAACTATAATTTGTCATTTTTTTTTCTTTAACTGTTAGATTTTATTTCTGAATGGTATTCTGAAGCTCTGACATTTGGAATATACATATTTGTGTTTGCTATGTCTTTTGCTGAGATAACCTTATATAATTATAAAATAAAATTTTTGCTCTTAAATTTATTTTGTTATATTGATTTAGCCATTTCAGCTTTTTTATGTGTTTGTATATTGTACATTTTAATAACTGTATTTTTTTCTATGTCACATTTCACAGTGGTTTCTTGTGAACAGCATATAGTTAAAACCTCTTAAACCCATTGTGATACTTTCTTTATTTTTAATATTTAAAGAAAAATAATTTTGAATATAATAATATTATATACAATAAATATTAATATTTCAAGAAAAATATTTAAGTAAATTAATATTACCAAAACTATAGTAACATATTATAAAATATTACAAAAGTTGTAGGAAATATAAAAAATCTGCAAATAACAGGATTACTTCTATTACATTCCAAAATATATTTTTTTTCCTCTTGCTCTATTTTTGTTCATTGTTTTATGTTGTTCATTACATTCCACAAATCAGTGAGATCATGTGATATTTATCTTTCTTCGACTGGCTTATTTCACTTAGCATAATGCTCTCCAGGTCAATCCATGCTGCTGCAAATGGTAAGAGTTTCTTCTTTTTTTACAGCAGCTGAGTATTCCATTCTGTAGATGTTCCACAGTTTTTTAATCCACTCATCTGCTGATGAGCTGTTTCCAAATCTTAGCTATTATGAAATGTGCTGCTATGAACATAGGGGTGCATATATCCTTTGTGATTGGTGTTTCTGGTTTCTTGGAATATATTCCTAGAAGTGGGATTACTGGGTCAAATGGGAGTTCCACTTTTAATTTTATAAGGAAACTCCATACTGTTTTCCACAGTGTCTGCACCAGTCTACATTCCCACCAGCAGTGCACAAGGGTTCCTTTTTCTCCACATCTTCACCAGCACTTGTTGTTTGTTGATTTGTTGATGATAGCCATTCTGACAGGTGTGAGATGGTACCTCATTGTCATTTTGATTTGCATCTCTCGGATGACTAGTGACTTTGAGCATGTTTTCATATGTTTCTTGGACTTCTGTATGTCCTCTTTAGAAAAGTGTCTATTTAGGTCCTTTGCCCATTATTTTATGGGATTGTTTATCTTCCTTATGTTAAATTGTATACGTTCCCTGTAAATTTTGGAGATTAAGCCCTTATTGGAGATAATGTTGGCAAATATGTTCTCCCATGCAGTGGGCTTTCTTGTTATTTTGTTGATGGCTTCTTTTGCTGTGCAGAGGCTTTTTATTTTGATGTAGTCCCATTTGTTTATTTTCTCCTTAGTTTCCATTGTCCTAGGAGTTGTATTGGTAAAGATATTTTACGACATATGTGTGATATTTTGCTGTCTATGGATTCTTCTAAGATTTTCATGGTTTCTCATCTTATGTTTAAGTCCTTTATTCATTTTTAATTTATTTTAGTGTATGGTATAAGTTGGTGCTCTAGTTTCATTTTTGGCATGTATCTGTCCATTTTCCCCAACACAATTTATTGAAGAGACTGTCCTGATTCCATTGTATTTCTTGCCTCATTTGTAAAATGTTAATTGAGCATAATGGCTTGGGTCGATTTCTGGGTTCTCTTTTCTGTCCCATTGTCTATAATGTCTGTTCTTGCACAAGTACCAGGCAGTTTTGAGAACAGTGGCTTTGTAGTATAGCTTGATATCTGATATTGTGATGTCTCCAACCTGTTCTTTCTCAGGATTGCTGCAGCTATTATGTGTCTTTTTTTATTCCATATGAATTTCTGGAGAATTTGCTCTAGGTCTGTGAAATATGCCATTGGTATTTTAATGGGTAATGCATTGAATCTATAGATTGTTTGGGTAGTATGGACATTTTAATGATTTTGATTTTACCAATCCTTGAAGAGGGTATATTCTTCCATTTGTTTCTGTCTTCCTCTATCTTTTTTTTTTTCAATGTCCTGCAGTTTTCTGAGTACAGGTCTTTTACGTCCTTAGTCAAGTTTATTCCTAGGTATCATAATTTTTTTGTTGCAATGATAAATGGGATTTTTTTTTTTTTAGTTTCTCTTTCTGTGAGTTCATTATTGGTGTATAAGAAAGCCATAGATTTCTGGGTATTAATTTTATATCCTGCTACATTGCTGAATTCATTTATTAAGTCTAGTAGTTTTTTCATGGAGTCTTTAGTGTTTTCTATGTACAATATCATGTCATCTGCAAATAATGACAGTTTTACTTCTTTTTTTTCCAATTTGGATGCCTTTTATTTCTTCTTCTTGTCTGATCACTATGGCTAGCACTTCTAGTACTATGTTGAACAGGAGTGGTGAAAGTGGAAATCCCTGTCTTGTTCCTGTTGTTAGGGAAAATGGTTTTAGTTTTTGCCCATTTAGTATGATGTTGGCTGTAGGTTTTTCATATATGGACTTTATCATGTTGAGATATGTTCCCTCTATTCCCACTTTGCTGAGAGGTTTTGTTTGTTTGTTTGTTTGTTTGTTTGTTTTTATCAAAAATGGGTGTTAGATTTTGTCAAATGCTTTCTCTGCATTTATTGATATGATCATGTGATTTTTGTCTTTCAATTTGTTTGTGTTGTATCACATTTATTGATTTGAGGATATAGTATCATCCTTGCATCCCTGGAATAAATCCCGCTTGATCATAGAGTATTATCTTTTTAATACATTGCTGGATTTGATTTGCTAATATTTTGTTGAAGATTTTAGCATCTATGTTCATCAGGGATATTGGCCTGTAATTCTCTTTCTTTGTAGTATCTTTATCTGGTTTTGGAATTAGGCTAATGCTGGCCTCTTAAAAAGAGTTTGGAAGTGTTCCTTCCTCTTGGATTTTCTGAAATCGTTTGAGTAGTATAGGTATTAGTTCTTTTTTGAATATTTGGTAAAACTCCCCCTTGAAGCTGTCTGGACCTGGGCTTTAGTTTGCTAGGAGGTTTTTTAAAACTTATTTTTATTTATTTATTTATTATTATTATTTTTATTACTGCTTCTATTTCATCAGTTGTTATTGGCCTATCCAGGTTTTTTTATTCCTCTTTATTCAGTTTTGGGAGATTATATTTTTCTAGGAATTTTGTCTATTTCATCCACATTGTCCAACTTGTTGGCATATAGTTGTTTAAAGTGTTTTCTTACAATCCTTTGTATTTCTGTGGTGTCAGTGGTTACTTCTCCAGTTTTGTTTCTGAATTTATTTACTTGGGTCCTCTCTCTTTATTTCTTGATGAGTCTGGCTAATGGTTTATCAATCTTGTTTATCTTTTCAAAGAACCAGCTCTTGGTTTCATTGATTTTTTGTAATTTTATTTATTTTTTTACTCTCTGTGTTATTTATTTCTGCTCTAATCTTTATTATTTTCTTCCTTCTACTTACTCTGGGCTTTTCTTGTTATTCTCTTTATAGTTCTTTAATTTGTAGGGTTAAATATTTGCTGATTTTTTCTTGTTTTTTTGTTTGTTTGTGACTTTGTTTGTTTGTTTGAGGCATGCCTGTAGTGCTATGAACTTCCCTCTCAGGACTGATTTTGCTGTGTCCCAGAGATTTTGGGTTGCTGTGTGTTCATTTTCATTTGTTCCCAGGAAGTTTTTTATTTCTTTCTTGGTCTCATTGGTAACCCATTCATTGTTTAATAAGATGCTTTTTAGCCTCCATGTGTTTGAATGTTTTTGATTGTTTTTACTGCTGTTGATTTCTAATTTCATTCCACTGTGATCTGAGCAGATACTTGATATGATTTCAATCTTTTTGAACTTGTGGAGACTTATTTTGTGTCCTAACATGTGTTCTATTTTTGTGAATGATCCATGTGCACTTGAGAAGAATGTATATTCTGCAGCTTTGAGGTGAAATGTTCTATGAATGTCAATTAAATCCATCTGATCCAGTGGGTCATTTATAGTCTCCATTTCCTTGTTAAGTTTTTGTCTGGAAGATTTATCCAGTGATATCAGAGGGATGTTAAAGCCCCCTAATATCGCTGTATTGTTCTTGATCTCTCCGTTAAAGTTCTCTAGAAGTTTTTTGTTTTTAATATATTCAGGTACACATATATTGGGTGCATATATGTTTACCAGGGTTATATTCTCTTTTGGATCAATCCCTTTAGAATTATGTAGTGGCCTTTAGTGTCATTTGTGATGACCTTCATTTTAAAGTCCATTTTGTTGGATATGAGTATTGCTACTTCAGCTTTTTTCTCTTTTCCATTTGCATGTAAAACTTTTTTCCATCCCTTCACTCTCATCCTCTGTGTGTCTTTGTTTTTGAGGTATGTCTCTTGTAAACACATATAGCCGGGTCATGTTTTTGTACACATTCAGTTACTTTATGCCTTTTGATTGGAGCATTTAACCCATTTACATTTAGGGTTATTATTGATAGGTACTTATTTATTGCAATTTTAATTCTCTATGGCTAGGTTTCTCTCTCTGTTTCTTCTTTTCATTACAGTAATCCTTTTAGCATTTCTTTAGTAATGCTGGTTTGGTGGTGATGTAGTCTTTTAGATTTTTTGGGGAGGTCTGGGAAGCTCTTTATTTGACCATCTATTTTGACTGATAGCCTTGCTGGATATAGTAATCTTGGTTTCAGATCCTTGGTTTCCATTACCTTGAATACTTCATGCCATTCCCTTCTGGCCTGTAGTGTTTCTGATGAGAAATCAGCTGTCAGCCTTATGGGAACTCCTTTTTAGGTAATAGTTTTCTTTTTCATGTTGCCTTTAAGATTCTCTCTTTGTCTTTAATTTTTGGCATTTTAATTATGATGCGTCTGGGAGTGGGACTATTTGGATTCTTCTTATTTGGTGTTCTCTGTGCCTCCTGAACTTGTGTGACTTTTTCTTCTACCAGATTAGAGACATTTTCTGTCATTATTACTCCAAAAACATTCTCTATCTCTTTGTCCCTTTCTGCCTCTTCTGGCACATCTACTATTCTAATGTTGTTGTGTTTCATGTTGTTCCACAGCTCCCTTAAGCTGTCCTCCTGTTTTTTAATTTTTTTTTTTCTTTTTGGTTCTCTGACTGAGTGATATTTTCTTTTTTTAGAAAAAATATATTTTATTGATTTTAGAGAGGAAGGGAGAGATAGAAACATCAATGATGAGAGAGAATCATTGACTGGCTGCCTCCTGCACGCCCCCTACTGGGGATCAAGCCCACAACCCAGGCATGTGCCCTTGGCCAGAATAAAACTTGGGACCCTTCAGTCTGCAGGCCCACGCTCTACCCATTGAGCCAAACCAACCAGGGCTTGAGCGATATTTTCAACTCTGTATTCTAATTCACTGATTTGATCCCCAACTTTTCCTAATCTGCTGTGTATTCCTTCCAATGTGTTCTTTATTTGTGTTATGTCATTTTTTTTAAATAGCAAAGGTGGAAATTTATTGAAGAACAAGTACAGATTCGCGTGTGGGGAGAGGGAAAGAATCTCACAGCATAGACTCCCACGTGGGGAGGGGGAAAAGGTCCCCTGTGTTATGTCATTCTTTATCTCAGACTGCTCTTTTTTCATAGTTACTATATATTTTTTTTCATGCTGTTGAGCATCTTTATTATCATTACTCTGGTCTCTGTTTCAGATAAATTTATTATCTCTGCTTCATGTATCTCTTCTTCTGGAGAATTATCTTGTTCTTTCATTTGGGGGTTGTTTTTTGTTTCTTCATTTTGGTTGTTTGTTTGGGTTTGTGATATGTATTAGGTAGATCCTCTACACCTCTTAATCTCTAGTGCAGGTCAGTGTTAAAGGCAGTTTCTGACTAATTGGATCAGGCAAAGACTCAAAGCCTCCAGAGACCACCTCTGCCTACAGACCAAGAGGATTCTGACTTGAATTGGCCCCTATGCCATCATCCTCAGGTGTGGCGAGAGTTTAATCAACATGGTGGGACAGTTGCTTCTGCCTGGAGGCTAATTGTTACGTTTAATCTCTTAAGAGCCTCAGGGCAAGGTGTTTTCCAATAGGCTGTGTCAACTGTCTTCCCCCCATGTAAGGCAGATGTCTATTTGGGAAAGATGTCCTCCACTGCTTGAGGGAATAACTCAGCCCAAGAAACTTGGAGTGTCTGCCTTCTGAGCTCTATCTCCAGAGTCCCCAGTCCTGGCTTCTGCTGTCAAAGCTCTAGTCCACTTCACCCTTCCTCTGCTGAAGCACAAGGTGAATGGCTCCACAGGAACTTTTGGGCATTGGCCCTTTAAGAGGGTGCCTGAATTTTCAGCTGTCACTCACTGGCAGACACCACCCTGTTTTTTTTCACAGCCAGATGTTATATGGGTACCCTCCTCAGTTTTGGTGCTCTTGGGTGGGGGGCCCTGTTTGAGGATTAGATCCCAGAGTTCTCAGGGGAAACTCCCCACAGCTGAGATATCTCTCCAAGACTTCAGTTGCTGTCTGTGGGTGCCCAGCCAGTCCTTTCGATCTTCCGCCCCTCCTACCCATATCAATGTGGTCTCCACTTTTGATCCTCACTATGATGGTTCTCTCCTGAAAGTTTTCCATTGAATATTCAGGTAGTTTTTCTGCATTTTAGTTGTAATTCTAGTTTGTTTCTGGAGCATGTCCATGCAGCATCCACTTACTCTGCTGTCATTTTTAAAAATATATATTTTATTGATTTTTTACAGAGAGGAAGGGAGAGAGATAGAGAGTTAGAAACATTGATGAGAGAGAAACATCTATCAGCTGCCTCCTGCACACCCCCTACTGGGGATGTGCCCGCAACCAAGGTACATGCCCTTGACCGGAATCGAACCTGGGACCTTTCAATCCACAGGCTGACGCTCTATCCACTGAGCCAAACCGATTTCGGCATCTGCTGTCATTTTTAATTCTCCCATTGTGATACTTTCTGACTTAGAGTTTTTAAATATTGATACTTAGTAAGTTATTATTATGTTTAGATTTAAATCTAGGATATTTTTGTTTTCTCTTTACTTTATTTAATTTTTATTTTACTATTCCTCTTTTTTGTCTGTTTTGTATTATGTGAACATTTTTAGCATTTCATTTTTGTTTTTACTATATTATTCTGTTATAGTTTTATAAGTAATTATTCTAGGTATTATAATATGCATACATAACCTCTTCATATTCTACCTTGAATTTATATATATATATATATATATATATATATATATATATATATATATATATATTGATATTTTATTGGCTTTTTACAGAGAGGAAGGGAGAGGGATAGAGAGCTAGAAACATCGATGAGAGAGAAACATCGACCAGCTGCCTCCTGCACACTCCCTACCGGGGATTTGCTGCAACCAAGGTACATGCCCTTGACCAGAATTGAACCCGGGACCCTTCAGTCCTCAGGCTGATGCTCTATCCACTGAGCCAAACCAGTTTCGGTTGAATTGATATTTTATGAGTACTTGGTGAATATAGAAATTTTACCATCACACAGGTTCCTTTGTCCTCAGCCTTCCATGTTATAATTTTATGTTATAACAACTATACCAAAATTTCCATCAATATTCACATTTTAAAAAATGAATAGGAAAGTTCTGTATTATATTCATCCAAATAATATTCATTTTTCTTGTTCTTCCTTTATTCCTGATATACAAAATTTCCTTCTAGTATCATTTTCCTTCTTTATTTTATTTTTTCCATCATGCCCTCTATGCCCTCTTCCACCTCCAGCCACTCCATTGCCCCCCCCCCCTGCAATTACCAAACTGTTGTCCATGTACATGAGTTCTCTCTCTCTCTCTCTCATTTGGATGAAGAAGTTCATTTAGTAATGTTTTAGACAGATCTTATGAAATCTAAGCATTTCTTTCATATGAGAATATATACTTACTAGAGGCTCGGTGCATGAAATTTGTGCAAGGGTAGGGTCCCTAGGCCTGGCCAGCAATCAGGGCTGATCAGGGCCTTCTGGTTGCTGGCCAGGGTCTCCCTTCCCCAGCTGCCAGCTGCCAGGGGCCTTCCTTCATTACACACTGCCCCCTGTTGGACAGCACACATCATACTGAGCAATCAAACTCCTGGTCTCCTGGTCAAACTCCAAAGGGACATTTTGCATATTAGCCTTTTACATATATAGATAATTTTGCTGTTATTTCTGAAGCATATTTTCACTGGTTATAAGATTGTGGGTTGAGAGGCTTTTTTTTTGTCCTGCATTTAAAAATGCCACTTTCTTCTCATTTTCTTGGTTTCTGGTGAGAAATCCACAATTACTCAAATTCTTTAAATTGTTCCTCCTATAGATAATACAGCTAATTTTCTTCTCTATAGTTTATGTCAAATTTCCTTATTTTTATTGTTAGATTTCAGTTTTTTTGATTATGATAGATGTGGCTGGGCATGGATTATTTAATGTTAATTTTTCGGTTTGCTGGAATCTGTAAATTTATGTCTTTCACCAAATTTGAGCTGTTTTAAGTCACTTATCTTCCATTTTTGTTTTGTTTGTATGTGTTTTTTTTTTTTTTTCAGTATCCTCCTCTCTTATAACTCTGATACCATAAATGTGAGAGATAATTGGACCTGTTCTTTTTTCCCCCAAATTATTTTTCTCAGTTTTTATTGGATGATTTTTATTTTCTATCATCCTACAAACAAACTTTTTCTTTGTCATCTTCATTATGCTACTGAGCCTGCATTTTTTAATGTTTTAGTTCTAAAATTTGATTTTGCTTTTTAAAAATATTTTCTGCTTTTTGTTGAGGCTTTCTATTTTTCAATTTATAATGAGTATTCACACTTAGCTTGCTATGTCATCGTTACATTAGTTGTTTTAAAGTTGTGGGTTTTTTTTCATGTAATCCCAACATAATGTCATTTCAGCATTGGCCTTTTCTTATACATGTTGAGATTTTCCTGGTACTTTATATGCTGAGTAATGTTGGATTGTATCTGATATTTTGAATATTATGTATGAGACTAGGTCATGTTTTAATCCTATGGTGAATTTTACATTTTTATTGTAGCAAGAAATCAACCTGTGAATGTTAAGGCTGCATGTTCCAACCAACATTTTTGGGGCTATGGTCCCAATATTAGTTCAGTTTTCATAGCATTTTCAGTGTTATCCTATATAATAAAAGCCCAGCAACTGAACGGTGAAACAACCAGAACGAACGGTTGTCCAGTCGCCATGACACACACTGACCACCAGGGGTAGACACTCAATGCAGGAGCTGCCCCCTAGTGGTCAGTGTGCTACCACAATGGGAGTGCCGCTTGGCTGACCGGGATGAGAAGCTGCTCCCACTGCGAACCCCAGGCCGATAGGCAGGAACCTGGGCTACAATTGTTGCCTCCTTGCCCAGGCTCCACCTCCTCGCTCTCTGCCACCTCCTCCAGACGCCTGCAGGTCATGCAGCACTGCCGTCAGGCTCGCAGAACTGACCCCAGATGCTGAGAGGCAGGTTCATGGCCACTGTGGGACTGAGGCCTACTCCACCGCCTCTCAGGGCTATTGTCCCTAAGCCTGGCCCTGACTGGGTCCCTTGGAGAGGTGAGTTCTCCAGCTCTACGGAAGATGCCAGACCAGGGAGCAGCCACTCAGAGGGCAGGTCTGGGATGAGTGACACTCCCACAGCAGGCCAAATCCCATAGCCCATGCCCTCCACCAGTGCATGAATCCCATGCACTGGACCTCTAGTATGAATATGATTGTGTACTTGCCGCCAATGGCAGTTCTGAAACCTGGGTGATCGTCTGTTTTTAATTCTTCAAGTCTTTTATTGTGCTTAGGCTTGGTTTCACATTTATGTACAACTTGGGCATAAGTTGTCAAAGAACCTCCATGTAGTTATTTATGCATACTTGGACTCATTCTTGAGCGCAAACATAGTCACAGGTCTAATATCAGAGAATAAAGGTCATAGTGGGCAAAAATTCTCCTACCACAGTCTTAAAATAATTGTTCCATTCATTCTGTTTATGTTTATTATTTGTATCAATGGGAGAGGCAGAGTGAAATGTGCTTGCTCAATTTTACTCATGATATAAACCCTCCAACTATAGTATTTCTAATCTCAGACATAATTTTTATCTCTGGAAACTTGATTCCAATTTTTATTTATATTTTTTATTTCCCTAACTTTTGCACAATTTTCTTTATAATGTCCATGTCCCTAACTTCTGCACAATTTGTTGTCTAACTTATTGAATGTATAAAATACAATTTACAATAACTTTTACTCTATTTACATATTTTATTAGCTGTATCATTTCGGGGTCTATTTCTATTGACTTTTTACTCCTCTTTCAGTGTCAGATTCTCTCAATTTTTGCATGCCTGATAATTTTATATTGAATGGCCATCATTGGTAAATTTACATTGTTGAATATTAGAAATTTTAGTATACCTGTAGTTGTACTTGATCATTGCCCTGGGTTGCAGTAAGTTTTTGAAAATGTATTGATCTTTGAGGCTTGTCTTTAACCTTTGATTGACAGAAATAGAGAAATCTTTAGGTTAGTGTTAACTTTGTTTCAGTGCCAAAGCAATATCTTTCTGAGTATTCTGCCTAAGATCCCTTGAATTACAAGAGTTTCTGTTCTTCCTAATGCTGACACATACAGTTGCAGCCCTGTGAGCTCCAAAGATTGTTTGCTCCTTTTGAGTGGTTTATTTTTAGGCTCAGATAGTTTCTTCATATATATTGTTGATCAGGAAGCAGCTGAAGATCTTGCAGGAACGCTCTGAGGACTTTTAGAGTTTTCTCTTTGGGAAACTCCTCTTTTCTTGTACTCTGTCTTGTACTCTGCCTCAGACTTACTGTACTTCCAGCTTTCCCTCATTAATTCCCTCTGATTGGGTTATTTTTCTTGTACTGAAGCTTGAAAATTATCCCCAGGCAGTAATTAGGTCAATCATAGGGCTTATGTCATCTAAACTCAAAAATCAGTCTTGTGTTGCCTGATGTTCAGTGCCTGAAAATCATTGTTACATATATTTCAGTTGCTTCAGGTGGAAGGTAAACATGGTCTCCATTACTCCACCCTGGTTAAAAGTAAAATTCCTATATAATGGTTTAAAAAAACACATTTTTGTACTTATTTAGATTTATCTAATTTTTCATTGATATTCTTAGTGGTTTTTTCTTACTTTAACCTACATTCCACTTTGTTTTCTATTATTAAGAGATATATAATCTTAATTATTTCACAACTAGTTTATCAATAAAAACTTATAAAATTCCTTTGATTATTTTAAATCAGATCCTGATGGGTACTGTAAATGTATTTAGCTTACTAAATATGAATAGAGAACCAATGTTTTATTAATAATCTGATTTTTCAAACAAAGGACCTGAAGCTTTTATAGATCAAATACCTTCATCAAAGTCATTCAGTTGGCAATGCCACTGCCCAGACATGAAATCAGGTCTGATTGGATCTAGAGCTCACCCTTCACACTCACTTATTGGGTCATAAGTGAAGACAGCAGACATTATTTAAACTTTGACTCTTAAATATTTTTATTATTATAAATATTTTAGCATTAAAAATAGCATTGTAACCAGGGAAAAAATCACAGAACTCACTTTTCAATCTTATGAAGCAGCTCCTCATTTGTATGAGAAAACATCATGTATATAGATTTGCTATAGATCACCTCATATAGCATCATCATCATTTGTTTGCTTCTCATCTCTCCAAGAAGGCATCTTGAGGTCAACAGCAATCTTTGATTCTTATTTGTATTCCCAGCATCTACTTTAACACCTGGCTTTAAGAAATGTTCAATAAATGCTTGTTAAATGAATGAATCTTTCCAATGTAGTCAGTTAAAGCTCATTTATATTTTATTACAAATAAAAATAGAGAAATAACTAAATTTATTTATCTTATATGAAATTAGTCCATAAAAATTACCTTCTGAGGAGAATAATATTTCTTTTTCAAATTGTCTTTTCATTTAACACATACAAGTTTTGGTACTTGTATACCCTACACATATTTCCCACATGCTCACATACCTCCATTTAACATCCATATCCATACTACTTGTATTCTAACATTGGCTAGGATTCTTAACTGGAATCCACTGAAAGTTTTGGATTTAATGAATGGATTTCAAAGAGATTCTGAACTTCTTTTAACTATTTACAAAATCTTGTGACTATGTACAATTTTCTTGGTAGGAGATGAATAACATTTGAAGAGGGATTTGTGATTTTAAAAGGTTAAACATCCCATTAAATTTTTCTAAAGTGAACCACATCTTTCTCTCTTTGCACAAAAGGTAGAATAAAATGGAAGAAATAAAGGAAAGATAGACAGAAGCAAGCAAGCAAGGAAAGAAGAAAAAAAAGAAGATGAAAAAAAGATCGGAGGGAGATGGTATAGCAAACTATAACACATTCTCCAGTTTCTCAGTGTCTTATTTCCTGAGTGTACTGCTTCTACTCTAGAATTTACCTAAATAGTTCTGCCAAGAGTAACCAGCAATGCCTCTATTCCCAAAAGCAAATAATTTGTATAAATCCTTAACTTACTGGATGTTCTGCTATATTTTATATTGTCAGTTCTTTGAAACTTCTAACACAATCTTCTGTCCACTGCTGTCTTCTCCTTTCTTCAGTCTGGTGCTTCGTGAAATTCTAACTTTAACCTTCTTTTTTATAATAGACTCACCAAAGTTAATCATATTAACTGCCACAGTTTTTCTTGTACTAAAGGATCCTTCTTCTAGATCTCTAGACAAAGTGTTGCCTATTCAGAGGTATGCAGTGTCGGATGTCATCCCCTGGATGCTTTCTCAACCTGTGGATGGGTAAGGCTAAGTTCACCTCATCTCCAGTGTTTTACCAAATTCCTTGTCCTCCAGTACACTCGTGTACTTTCATTCTAGGCTACTTTTTTAATCACATATTTCTGCCTGGAACCTATACTTTCAGTCATGTTAGGGTATTCATTTACTGGTAATTAATTCATACCAGTGATCACAATGGATTAATTATTTCATTCCTGTCTTCTAGATTCTTAGCAACCAGGCAGCAAAAATTCTGACTTCTATTTTTGTATCAACAATGTAGCACTATGAATCAAAACATGGCCACACTGAGTCATTCCCCCAACAAAGGTCTTTTGAATTAATGGAGAACAAGCCAGTAGAGTCACATCTATAATAATAAAAGGGTAATATGCTAATTAGACAAGTCATCTTTCCAGAGGAAGCCAGGGCCAGAGGGAAGCCAGCCTGGGTCCCTGGTGCCAGAGGAAAGCAGTTGGGGGAAGGAAGGCTTACTCTTGCATGAATTTCGTGCATTGGGCCTCTAGTGTAATAAGAAAGAACACTTCACAGAGGGCCAGGAGACTAAATAATGCTGTCTGCCCTGTTCTTAACATTTTTACGTTGTGCAGTTTGACTATCTTTGAATATTAGTCTCACTTCTCTCCTTCAATCAATATAATAGCCCAATATTCCATTTCATAATATCATGTAATTACATGTGAAATAACTTTTAGAAATATAAATGGCTACTAAATATAGCACACTATATACATAAAACAGACGTAGTAAATTTTATGCACATTGATCCAAGTAGTCACATTTTGAAAGGATTTTATTTTTCTATGTATTAACTTTTTTAAATTTACTAAAACTTGGATTCCTCCATGATAGAAAATTATGATGAAATTTAATATTGATATATTAGATAATATTATGAAATTACTTTATGGATTCCATGGAACACCTATTAAATTCAATAAAAATGAATGAACATAAAACAAAATGAATTTGTCCTTGTGTTTTTATGGACTTTAACCTAGTAGTACCACTGGTGATTTATGAAGCTGGAATGACATAAAAATAGGTCGTCAGACTCCCCATGGTTCTGCTCAACCTCTCTCACACTATACTTTAAAAAAATAAACTTTAGTTCTCACCATAACTTAAACAACCCCCCCTTAATATTTAGAGGAGTCTGTGTATTAAGAAAAAATGGAATTCCAACTGTGGTTTCTAGGCCACTTGTCAATCAGCCAAATTCATGTTAATAAGTGGTAGTGTTAAAAGTAATAACAATAAAATATGGTAAGATGTGCAATATCATTTTTAAATAAATATGGGGGTATAAAAGATTGCATTAGCATAGAGACCATATGGTTTCACCTATATGTGGAAACTAAAAAAAAAAACAAAATAAAAAAGAAAAAGACTCAGATATCAAAAATAAGATGATGGTTTCCAGGAGGAAGGATAAGGAAGGAAGAAAATGTAAAGGAGAATAAGAGGTGCAAACTTTCTGTTATAAAATAAATAAGTCAGGAAGATGAAATGTACAGCATAAGAAATATAATCAATAGAATCAAAATAACTTTGTACAGTGACAGGTGGTTATTAGATTTATCACAGTGATCAATTTGTAAGGTATATAAATCCTGAATAACTATGTTATATACATGAAACTCATATAATATGATATGTCATCTGTACTTCAATAATAAAAGTAAATTTGGATAAGTTGTTTTTTTAAGGAAAAATTTTTTCTTATTTTTTTATTTTAACAACAACAACAACAAATTAGCCAATGATCCTAAATCACACAGTTGTTTTTTGTTTTGTTTTTATTATATAGGATACTAACTACACTAGTAGGTATGCCTTCCCAAAACTATATGGCTATATTCAGATTTGTTCTTGTCCAAAACATTTAACATAAACCCAAACTGATTATCAAGTCTTTATGTGATTAAATTTGTGTTCTTCTTTTACTTAAAAAGTGAGGAAAATAATTATTAGCAAAGAGTATTAAGTATTTTGATAACTTGTATTACATCTCTTCTCTTGAAAGATACAATATGAAGAAATAGAGCATTTTAGAGTGGCCCAAGTCTTATCATATACCATGTAATCTCAGAAAACTTGACAATATTTATTAATAATAAGTGCTATTAAATACTTTGAATGTAAATGAAGTTTTCTGTTAGGAGAAAAACATGAAGTATTTAACTATTATAAAACATGACTTTAACAATTTTTACCAAGTTGGAATAATTTTCTTTATAAAAGGTATGTGAGATCATTTTATTTATTAATAGTTAATAATTTAAAATAAGGTTTGTATATTTTAAATACCCCCATTATCAAATATATGCAACATATATTAAAAACAAGTATTAATTTCATAAAAATGGCTAATATTAAAGGATTCAAAATATAACATAAAAGAATCTGTAGTGTTGAGGAACATATCATTCCATACTCACTGTACCTTATTTACTATAGCTCATTTGATTTGCATTGGAAAAAATTAAGGGCTGTATTATTACACATGTGTGTGAGAGCACTTCATGAACATCTATTTAAAACAGAGTTTGCAGGCAAGACTCCCTGAATGGTGGAGTGAGGACCTTTCTGAATCTACACATCAATTAAAAGCAACAAAAACACTGGCAAATTGCCATCATCAACTTTTTCAAAAACTTCCAAGCACCAGAAAAATGACTCATCACATACAAAGGGTCCTCAATGTGAGTAATTACTGATTTCTTATCAGAAAGCATGAAAACAGAAAGCAACCCATCATTCCATGTGTTGAAAGAAAAATATTATTAATCAAGAATATAACATTCAGCCAAATTAAGGCATTTTCATATAAACAGTGAGAGAAATTCTTGCTAGCAGAACACTCTATAAGAAAAACTAAAATTGGATGTCTGTTTCCTTCACCAAGTTAGGGAAGCTTTTTGTCATTATTTTTTCAAGTAAGTTTTCTATTTCTTGTTCTCTCTCTTTTCCTTCTGGCACCCCATGATGTGAATGTTGGTATGACCACTGACCACCAATCTCCAACTACCTTGGGGGATCATCTGTGCAATGATACACCACACAGAGTGGGGATTACTTCATCAGGGCTCTGGTACCTGCAGAGTCTTCCATTGAGTGTGTCACTTATGGAGGTGGTTGGGTGGTGATGCTTTGACATGGTCTGAAGCTGTCCACTGGGTGTGCTGGCTCTGGGGCCTCTTAGGAGGTGCAGACCAAGGCCAGCCACCACATGTGTTCTGTAGGTTAGGGCCACAAGGCACAAACTACAAAGCAATGTATAGATAGCTGTTTCTTGTGCTGGGCTTGGAGGTGCCCAGGTGACATCAACCTGTGAACCAAGCCTGGCTGCTGCTAGTGCTGGGTCTCGGGCCACTTAGTTAAAGGCAGCAAGATAAAAGTAGTTAGTTATCTACAAGGGAGCTCCCATAAGACTGTCAGCTGATTTCTCAACAGAAACTTTGTAGGCCAGAAGGGAGTGGCAAGAAATATTCAAAGTGATGACAAGTAAGAACCTATAACCAAGAATACTCTACCCTGCAGAGCTATCATTTAGAATTGAATGATAAATAAAGAGCTTCCCAGACAAGAAAAAACTAAAGGAGTTCATCACCACCAAACCAGTATTATATGAAATGTTAAAGGGTATTTTTTTAAGAAGAAGACAAGATGATAAAAAATATGAACAAGAAAATGGCAATAAATCTATCAACAACTGAATGTACAATCAAAATGAACAAGCAGAACAGAAACAGATGCATAGATTCAAAGAACATTTTTTTGGTTGCCAGAAAGGAGGAAGGTTTGGGAGGAGGTGGATAAAAAAGGTGAAGGGATTAAGAAGTGAAAATTGGTTGTTACAGAATAGTCATGTTTTGAGGAGCACACGAGACTTGGTTGGAAATTTTGTAAGGAGGACATTCCGAGAAAAGGGAAGTGTGTGGAAGACTGCCCACCCTGTTTATCGGAATTCTGACTTATGGGAGTGTCAAAGGTGGTGCTCCTAATTATCCCTGGACCTTTCCAAAATAATTTGTGCACATGCAGACCCCCAGATGTTTACTGAAATCCTTATGCTTAATCTTTGGGTATCCTTGCTTAAAGGACACTGCAAACACACGTGTCCTCCCAATATTACTTACCCTACTGATTGTATCTAAAAGATAAACTTTATCTCAAACTGCTGTTACAATAAAAGCCTAATGAGGCAGGCAATCTAGGCTGTCTAGTTCCCTTAGCCCTCTCTTTCACAGCAAACATTGCTTCAGAGTAATCCATTCATCCATCGATCAGGGTCTGCTGGTCAGCCCCGGCAGTCATGGAGATGTAAAGTACAGCATAAGGAATATAGTCAGTAATATTCTAATGATTAGGTGTGGTGCTGGATGGGTGTGGGATTTATTGGGATGATCGCATATTAAGTTATGTAATGTCTGGTTACTTGGGTGTACAAAATATATAAAAATATGATAATTTTAAAATATAAAATATTACAAAACACTAAAGCAAATCATTCAGGTCAAATAAAATGATAGCCTGTAAAATAATAGGTTCATTTCACAGGACCATATAAAAAAGCATAAATGTATTTTTGGTAATATTTTCCTCTTTCATATAATTTGAAAGACAACTGTATTAATCAATAACTATAATTAATAATTTTATGCTATGCATACAATAGTAAAAAGAGAGGTGAGTGCCTAAACTAATAATAAATTAGCTAGTAATGCATAAATATTAATTTACATCACAATATTATCCCAATGAGTGGGAATAGGGCAATCTTGGAGCAAAATTTCTGTAAACTATTTAAATTAACATCAATCTGAACTAGATTGTTTTAAGTTAGGATGTTAACTGTAATCCCTAGAATGACTATTAAAGAGAAACCACACACATAGGAACACAGACAAATACACATAGGAAATAACAAAGGAATTAAAATGGTAAACAAAAAAAAAATTATTTAATATAAAAAAGTAGGAACAGAAATTAAGTATCAGAAATATAAGGCATATAGAAATACACAGCAAAATGACAGAGGCAAATCCTGCCTTATTATTAATTACCTTAAGTATAAGTAGATAAAACACTTAAACCAAAGTAATAGAATGAGAGAGTACATAAATAAATATGACACAAGTATGTGCTAAGAAATGCATGTTAGGTATGAAGACACTAGTAGGTTGAAGATAAAAGGATGAGGAAAGATATGCCATGCATATAATTGAAAAAAGAGAGCAGAGTGGCTAGACTTATATTAGACAAAATAGACTTTAAAATTAAAAATTAAAAGAGTAGAATAGAAGTAAATAATAGAGAATTTACAAGGGAATAAACATTTTTATCTTAAAAACCATAAGGCCCACATCTATAAGTTACATAGAAGAAAATATAGGTACCAAACTTATGGATCTGGATGGTAGAGAACATTTTATGGACTTGACTCCAAAGGCAAGGGAGGTAAAGGCTAACTAAATGAATGGGACTATATCAAACTGAAGAGCTTCTGCACAGCCAAAGAAATGAACAGCAAAACAAACAGGCAGCCAACCAGATGGGAGATGATATTTACAAACAGTAGCTCTGACAAAGGTTTAATTTCCAAAACCTATAAAGAACTTGTTAAACTTAACACCAAACAAATAAACAACACAATCAAAAAGCGGGCAGAGGACCTGAAAATACACCTCTCTCAAGAAGACATGTGAACAGCCAATAGATATATGAAAAGATGTTCAACCTCAGTGGCAATTAGAGAACTGCAAATTAAAACTACAATGAGATACCACCTCACACCTGTTGGAATGGCCATTATCAACAAGACAAGCAATGACAAGTGTTGGAGGGGTTGTGGGAGAAAGGGGACCCTCATTCACTGCTGGTGGCAATGTAGATATACAACCACTATGGAAAGCAGTCTGGCAATTCCTCAAAAATTAAGAATAGAGCTACCATATGACCCAACAACCCCTCTCCTGGGTATATACCTGAAAATCTCAAAATCATTTATATGTGAAGACTAGAGGCCCGGTGCACGAAATTCATGCACGGAGGGGGGTTGTCCCTCAGCCCAGCCTGTACCCTCTCCAATATGGGACCCCTGGAGGGATGTCCGACTGCCCACTGGGATCGGGCCTAAACGGGCAGTCGGACATCCCTCTCACAATCCAGGACTGCTGGCTCCCAACTGCTTGCCTGCCTACCTTCCTGATTGCCTCTAACCGCTTCTGCCTGCCAGCCTGATCACCCCCTAACCACTCTGCTGCCAGCCTGTTTGCCCCCAACTTCCCTCCTCTGCCGGCCTGGTCACCCCTAACTGCCCTTTCCTGCAGGGTTGATCACCTCCAACTGCCCTCCCTTGGAGGCTTGGTCCCTCTCAACTGCCCTCCCTTGCAGGCCGGGTGCCTCCCAACTGCCCTCTCCTGCTGGCCATCTTGTGGTGGCCATCTTGTGTCCACATGGGGGCAGGATCTTTGACCACATGGCGGCAGCTATATTGTGTGTTGCAGTGATGATCAATCTGCATATTACTCTTTTATTAGATAGGATAGAGGCCTGGTACGGGGGTGGGTGCCAGCTGGTTTGCCCTGAAGGGCGTCCCGGATCAGGCAGGGGTTCCCTTGGGGTGGGGGGCAGCCTGAGCGAGGGGCCTGTGGTGGTTTGCAGGCTGGGCACGTCCCCTGGCAACCAAAGCAGAGGCCCTGGTATCTGGAATTTATTTTCCTTCTACAATTGAAACTTTGTAGTCTAGAGCGGAGCCAAGCCTGGGGCTCCCTCCAAGGCTGAGGCCGGCAGCCATTTGTGTTAGGGTTATAATTGAAACTTTGTTGCCTTAAGCGGGTGGGCCCGGCCAGGGTGTGCAGAAAGCTTTGCTTCCCCTGTTGCCAGCGGCAACCCTGGCCTGCTCTCTCAAGCTCCATTCTGCCGCCATTTGTTTGAATTTGTTTACCTTCTGTAATTGAAACTTTGTAGCTTGAGTGGAGGCTTAGGCCTGGCAAGGGCAGGCAGAAAGCTTGGCTTCCTCCGTTACCTAGGAAACCTTGCTCTCTGTGGCTGTAGCCATCTTGGTTTGGGTTAATTTGCATACTCGCTCTGATTGGCTTGTGGGCGTGGCCTGTGGGCGTGGCTTGTGGGTGTGTCAGAGGTATGGTCAATTTGCATATTTGTCTATTATTAGATAGGATATATGCACCCTATGTTCACTGCAGCATTATTCACAGTGGCCAAGACTTGGAAACAGCCAAAGTGCCCTGCGATAAAAGACTGGATAAAGAAGACGTGGTCCATGTAGACAATGGAGTACTACATGGCCATAAGAAAGGATGAAATAGCAACATTTACAACAACATGGATGGACCTTGAGAACATTATGTTAAGTGAGATAAGTCAGACAGAGAAAACTAAGAACCATATGATTTCGCTCATATATGGGATAAAAACTGAAACTTATGAACACAAACAGCAGAGTGATGGTTTCCAGAGGGAAGGGGGTGGGGGGAGAAGGGCATCCTAATATAAGGTGACAGGAGAAGACTTGACTTTGAGTGGGTGGCACATGGTACTATATACAGACTTTGTAACTTAGAAATCCATACATGAAACCTATATGTTCATGTAGACCAGTGTCACCTAATAAAATTTAATAAAATAAAATAAAAAACATAAGGAAATGCCATGAATACTTGCAAGTAAAGATATTAGATACTTAAATGAAATGATCAAATTCTTAAAAATATATACTATAAAAATGACTGAAGAAGAAACTAAAAATCTGAATAAACTTATAAGAAGTAGAGATTAAATTACTAATTTTAAAACTTCCCACAAAAATAAAGTTGAGGGCAAGATGGCCTCCCTGATGAATTCTATGAACCACTTAAATATGAACATCAATTATTTATGAACTCTTCCATAAAAGGAGAAAACAAGAGCTTGCAGGATACAAGATCAATATAAGAAAACAGTGTACGTACTTCTTTGCACTTGTCATGACCATTTGAAAATATAATAAAAATTGATTTAAAACACTACAAAAAATTACAAAATACTTAGAAATAACTTTAACAAAGGAGTACCTTACTTGTACACTTAATACTGCAATATGACACTGGAACAAAGATAAGCATATAGATGAATAAAATAGAAGTGAGAGTTCAGAAATAAATATATTTATGGTCATTTTTATTTTGACTAGGATAACAAAACAATTTAATAAATGATGCTGGCACAACTGGACATACATATAAAAAGAATCAAGTTGAACCCTACATAATTCTACACACACACACACACACACACACACACACACACACACACACTCAAACAAAAAAAATAGATCATGGACGTAAATATAAGAGATATTACTCTAAATGCTTTGAATAAAATGTAAAGTGTAGGAATAAATCTTTATTACCGTGTGTCAGGCAATTGTTTTTAGATGTAACACCAAAAAAAAAAAAAGTAGGTAATTGGTCTTAATCAAAAGTAAGAACTTTTGTTCTGCAAACAATTAAATAAAATGACAACCTAAAGAATAGGAGAAAATATTTTCAAAACATATATTTGATTAGGGAATTATACCTTGATTACAAAAATGCCTACAACTTAATAAGAAGACAAATAACCCAATCCATAAATAGGCAGAAAACATGATATCAGCAAGATGGCAGAATTGGTTTTTATACAATCTTCCTAAAAGTACACCAATTTTGATAATCATTTACAAACAAGAGTATGAAAATCCAGAAAAAAATTTCAACATGCCATTGGAGAAAAAAATATCCAAGACTGGATGAATTAAAGAGGGTAAGAGAAACAATTTTACTTTACTTGCAACACCCCTCTACTAAGACAGCATAGCTCAGTCCCAACAGAGACCTCCTCAGCCAGTGATTCTTTCCAGAGGGGAAAATGAGTATCCCACATGTAAGTAAGCTTCCAGCTTACCCATCTATGTGGGATGCTAATGAAGTTGCCCATTTTTTTTTCCTTACCTACAGAATACTTAGGTGATCTGCACAACTGAGAAATGAAGAGAGGCTCAGAGTATAGCAGCCAGGGCTCAGAATTTATCAAAAGACCACAGATCCTACTAGTTATTGACTTCATCAGGAAGATATAACAATATGCTGGGGACAACTTGTATGCTGACTAACTCACAGGCACCTTCAATGCTGTCTACAGCTTATCCAAATGCCCTCTGTCATCTCCTTGTAGGTGTTTGCAAGGGAGGTGAGCCTCTGCAGACAGCTAGTGAGAAATGCAAAAAACCAGCCTGACTGTGGTATTGGCAGAAATCACACAACTTGAACATTTGATACCACCCTAGGAAAAGCACCCAACCTAAATTTACAGGAGTTAAGAAAAACATACAGTCTTAAGAATTCCCTTCCAAGAAGGAAGAAGTGTATAGAAGAGTATCCATAGATACAGTTTGAGTAAGCCTCAGAATCCCTGGCAGGACTTACAGAATGGGCATTTCTCCTGCAAGCAACTTAGTAATGTCTAGAGAAGATAACTATTCTTCAAATCCTATATAATAAAAAGCTAATATGCAAATTGACAGAACGGCACAATGACTGCTCGCTATGATACTCACTGACCACCAGGAGGCAGACGCTCAATGCAGGAGCTGACCCCTGGTGGTCAGTGCGCTCCCACAGGGGGAGCATTGCTCAGTCAGAAGCCAGGCTCACGGCTGGTGAGCACAGCAGCAGTGGTGGGAGCCTCTCTCGCCTTTGTGGCAGCACTAAGGATGTCTGACCGAGATGCAGTGGCATCTCCAGAGGACTTGCAGACTGGGAGAGGGCACAGGCCAGGCTAAGGGATCCCCCCTGAGTGCACAAATTCCATGCACCAGGTCCCTAGTGCAAAGATAATAATGCAAGACTTTAAAAGGAGGCAAAAGATTTATGTAATCTGAAGAGAAACCAGAGTATGATAATAATACAAGACTTTAAAGAACATAAATTATCAAATAAATGACACTACCAAAGGAATACAATACTTTTTCAGTAACTAACACCAAAGAAAAAGAGATCTACAATTTGTCTAATAAAAATTTTAAATAGTAGTTTTAAGAAAGTTCTACAAGCAAACAGAAAGACCAACTCAGCAAAATCAGGAAAACAATCCTTACTAATAAAAGCCTAAGTACTCGTCATGCTGTGATTCCATCATGCCGTCACAAGATGGCTGTGCACACAGTGGGCGCACACAGGTGGGAGGGGCTGGACTTGATGCTGTGTGCATGGCACAGAGCCTTACTGGAGTCCTGCCTCCTCCCAGCTCCACTCGCAGAGGTAGGAGGAGGCGGGTCCCCCGGCTCTGCAAGGCGAGGCCTACATGGGGTTCCCACCTCCTCCTGGCTCCATGCTACAAGGCCTGCCTGGGGGTTCTGGGGTCCTGCCTCCCAGCTCCATGTGGGGCAGAGGCGGGACCACCAGCTCCAGCCTACCTCTTTGGGGCAATCCATTGAGGAGCCCCGGATGGGTGGGCAGGGCCTACCTCTTTGGGGCAATTGGTCACGGGGCTCCTGCACTGTGACAGGGCACAGGATAGGCTGGGGGACCCCCCCATGAGTGCACAAATTTTGTGCACCAGGCCTCTAGTAACTAATAAAACAAGAAATGTAACAGAGAGAAAGACACCATTAAAAAGAGCCAACAGAAATTCTGGAGCTGAAGAATACAATCAATACAATTTAAAAATTCAATAGAGAGTCCTGGCTGGAGGCTCGGTTGGTTGAAGCATCATCCTGTACACCAGGACACATACCTGGGTTGCAGGTTTGATCCCCAGACTGGGTGGGTGCAGAGGGCATCCACTCAATAGCTCTCTCTCACATTGATCTCTCTTTCTCTCTCTCAAACCTTCTCTTTCTTTTACTTCCTCTCTGTAAGGTCAATAAACATGTTTTTGGGTGAGGATAAAAATATTAAATAGAGAGCATTAATATCAGATTTGATCAAGCCTAAGGAAAAAAAAAAGACAGAAAATTTGAAATTATCTAGTCAGAGGAAAAAAAAAAAAGAAAGAAAAAAGAATGAAAAGAAGTAAAGAAAATTTACCTGAATTATGAATACCAAAGAATGAAACAATTCACACTTTGAGGGAATACTAGACAAAAGAGAGAGGGGGAAGGTGGCAGAAATTTTCTTTAAAGAAATAATGGCTGATAGCTTGCCAAATCCCGGGAGAGAATTTGATCTATGTATTTATAAATAGATATTTTGATATTAAATTTTTTGAATCTATATATTTTATTGTTTTAATATCAAAGTATCTCCTCTAAAACACTTCATAATAGAATTATCTAAAAAAATCAGAGATAGAGTATTTTGAAAGTGACAAGTGAAAAAACTACTTTTTATGTAGGAGGAAACTCCCTAAAGGCTATCAATAAATTTTTCAGCAGAAACCTTCCATGCCAGGAAAGAATGATATGATATATTCAAAGTGATGGGAAAAAGAAAAAGAAAAAACTGTCAACCAACAATATTTTACCTGGGACTGCTGGCCTTCAGAAAGTAGAGAGAGATAAAGACTGTCCCAGTCATATAAAAACTTAGCAAGTTCATCACTATTGGATCTGCCCTACAAGAAATGCTGAAAAGAGTCCTTCCAGCTGAAATAAAAAGACACTAATTAGTATTATGAAAACATAAAACACACTGGCAAAAGTATGTGTATAGTCAAAATAAGAATAATGTATATGGTGATGTATTAAACATTTAACTCTAGCATAAAGTATAAAGGACAAAAGTATTAAAAAGAACTATATATTATAAATATATAATAACTTATTAATGGATACAAAATATTAAAAAAATGTAAATTGTGACAACAAACATGAAATATGAAGGAAGAATAAAAGGGTAGAGTTTTTGTATACTATTAAAACTGTTATCAACTTAAAATAGGTAGTTATGTTTTATGTAAGCTTCTTAATGATCACAACACAAAAATTGATAGAGGATGTGCAACAGATAAAGAGAAGCATATTACTACAGGAAATCATTAATTCATAAAGGAAGACAGAGAGAGAGGAACAAAGGCAAACAGCCATAAAACAATTAACAAAATGGCTTTACTAAGTTATTATCTTTCAATAATTACTTTAAATGTAAATAGATTACATTTTCTAATCAAAAGACATAGAGTGACTGAATGGATAAAGAAACAAGACCCAACTATATTCTACCTGCAAAAGATGCACTTCTATTTTAAGGACACACGTAAACTGAAACCAAGGGATTTAAAAAGATGGTCCAAGAAAATGGAAATCACAGGAATAGCTTTACTTACATCAAACAAATTAAAATTTAAGTCAAAAAATTTAATAAGAACAAAAAAATATAAGTATATAATGACTAGAGGTCTGGTGCACAAAATTCATGCACAGAGGAGAAATGGTGTCTCTCAGCCCGGCCTGTACCCTCTCCAATCTGGGACATCTTTCTCACAATCTGGGACTGCTGGCTCCTAACCACTTGCCTGCCTGCCTGCTTGCCTGATTGCCCCTAACTGCTTCTCCCTGCCAGCCTGATAGTTCCCTAACTTCTTCCCTGCTGGCCTGATCGCCTGCAACTTCCATCCCCTGCCAGATAAATTGCCCCCAACTGCCCTCCCCTACAGGCCGGGTTGCCCCCAACTGCCCTCCCCTGCCAGTCTTATAGTCCCCAACTACCCTTCCCTGTTGGCCTGATCACCCCCAACTGCCCTCCCCTGCAGGCCTGGTCGCCCCCAACTGCCCTGCCCTGGCAGCCATCTTGTGGTGGCCAGCTTTTGATGACATGAGGGTGTCGTGCTAGGGTGTGAGGACCACCTAGGCTTTTATTAATAAAGATAACATGGTCAATTTACCAAGAGATTACAATCCTACATAATAAAAAGGTAATATGCAAATTGCATCATTCCGCTATGCCCACGATTGGGCCGGCTGGAGGCGCGGGGGGCGGGACTCAGGGTGGCCGATTGGCTGGCGGTAGGAGCCGGGGACGGGGACTCGCAAGTCCCCGACCCCTGCTCCTCCCCGCTCCTCCCGCCAGCCTAAACGGCTGACGCTGCGGAAGGACCCATGCGGCCCGCGGAAGACGCTGGTGGCGGAACTCGGGGTGGCCGATTGCGTGGCTGCCGGCACCAGTTTTCCTCTGGCCACCCGCCATCGGAGAGCCTCCCGATCGAAGTTCCTCTAGGGATAGCCGATCACGCTGGCGGGAGGTGCTCTGATCCGCGGGTGGCCAGAGGAAAACTGCTGCTGGCGGAAAACTGGTGCCGGCAGCCAGGTGAAAGTCTATTGCATGAAACTTCATGCAACGGGCTTCTAGTTATATATATATATATATATGTCTACACACACACACACAAATCCACACATCAGAGCACTTAAAGATATTAGGCAAATGCTATCGTATCTGAAGGGATAAATTAAAAAAAAAAAAATACAAAACTCTTTTCAACAATTCATAAAGTATCCATAGAGAAAATCAACAAGAAACCTTAAACTTAAACAATATACAACTGAACCTAACAGACATACATGAAACATTCCACCCAACAGCAGCAGGGTACACATTCTTCTCAAGCATACATGGCAAATTTTCTAAAATAGATCATATGTTATATGACAAAAAAGATCTTAACAAATTTAAGAAGATTGAAAATGTACCAAGATCTTTTTGAATCACAATGGTAACAACTAGAAGTCAATTATAAGAAGAAAACTAAAAAATTTACAAATGAGAAAATTAAACATCATACTTCTTAATAGACAATGGCTAAAGAAGAAATTTTTTAAAAATTGTAAAAAACTCTTAAAACAAAAATCAAAACACATACGTTAAATGTATGGGATGCACATCAACAGTTTATAAGAGAAGTTTATAGTAAGTAATGCCTATACTAATCAAAAAGAAAGATGGCAAAACCCAACCTAAATTTATACCACAGGGAAGTGGGGAAAAAAAAAAAAAAGAAAAGAAAAGAAAAAAAAGAAGCCCAATGTTAACAGAAAGGATATAACAAAGATCAGAACAGAAATAATGAAACAGGAACCAGAGAAACACTAGAAAAATCAGCAAAATTAATGGCTGACCTTTTGAAAAAGTAGACCAAAAAAAACAAACAAACAAACAAAAAAACCTTTGGTAGACTAAGAAAAAGAGAGAAGATTCAAATAAGTAAAATAAGAAGTGAGAGAGGAAACATTTTAGTGGATACCTTGGAAGTACAAAAGATCACAAGAGATTACTCTGAACAAGTATATGTCAACAAATGGGATAAGCTAGACAAAATGGATACATTTTTAGAAATGTGCAACCTACCAAGATAGAATCATGAAGAAATAGAGAACCTGAACAGATCAAAATCAAGTCAGAGGATTGGATCAGTAAACAAAAACCTCCCAATAAATAAAATCCCTGGATCTGATGACTTCACTTGTGAATTCACCCAAACATTTAAAGAATTAATACCAATACTTCTTATACTTCTCATATTGAAGCAGAGAGAATACTCCCAAACTCATTTTATGAGGCCAGCATTATCTTGAAGCCAAAGCCAGGTAAGTTCACCACAAGAGAACTATAGGTTAATATCCCTGGTAAGTATAGATATAAAAATCCTCAACAAAATACTAGCAAATAAAATTCAACAGTATATTAAAAGGATCATAAACCATGCTCAAGTTCAATTTATTCTTGGGATATAAGGATATTTCAACATAGACAAATCTATAAATGTAATGCAAAATATTAGCAGAATGAAAGAAAAATCACATGTTTATCTCAATAGATGTATTTGACAAAATTCAACATATTTTCATAATAAAAACTCTCAAAAATTAAGTATAGAAGAATTGTACCTCAACTTAATAAAAGCTATATATGACAACCTCATAGCTGACATCAAACTCAATGGTGAAAAGCTGAATGTTTTTCTCTAAGGTCACTAACAAGACAAGGATGTCCATTCTCACAAACTCTATTCAATATAGAACTAAAGTACCTATCCACAGCAATGGAGTGAGAAAATATGTAAGAGGCATTCCAATTGAAAAGGAGGAAGTGAAATTGTCTTTGTTGGAACATGGTCTTCTATTTAGAAAACTCTAAAGACTTCATTTAAAAACAAAAGAAAAAGCTGTTAGGACTAATAAATCAATTCAGAAAAATTAGAAGATACAAAATTAATATAAAATTAGTTGCATTTCTATACACTAACAACAATCTATTGGAAAGAGAAATTATGAAAATTATTCTGTTTTGTAATAGCATAAAATATTTAGAAATAAATTTATCAGAGGTGGCGAATGACCTATACACTGAAAATTGTAAGACACTGATGAAAAAAATTGAGAAAGACACAAATAAATTGTAAGAAATTCCATGTTCATGAAATGAAACATTAATATTGTTAAAATACCCATACAACCCAAATGATCTACAGATTCAGTGCCACCCCAATCCAAATTTTATTGGTATATTTCTTTATATAAATTGGTAAAGCTTTCCTAAAATTCATGTGAAACCACAAAAGTCCTCAAATAGCCAAAGCAATCTTGACGGAGAGGAACATAGCTGGAGGTATCACACTTCCTTATTTCAAACTATATTACAAAGCTGTAATAACCAGAACAGTATAGTACTGGAATAAAAACAGATACATAGATAGACCAGTGGAACAGAATAGAGAACCCATATATAAACCCACACATATATGGTCAACTAATCTTTAACAAGGGAACCATACAATATAGGAAAACAGTCTCTTCAATAAATAGTGTGTAAAATTGTATGTCCACATTCAAAAGAATAAAACCAGACCTGTATCTTATACTGAACACAAAAATTAATGCAAAGTGAATTAAAGACTTAAATATAAGACCTGGATCCATAAAACTCCTAGAAAAACAAAACAAAACAGAAAATTCTCCTTGACGTACTCTTGACATTGATTTTTGTGAGATATTGCACCAAGACACAGGCACAGAAACAAAGATGAACAAGTGGGTATATGTCAAACTAAAAAGCTTTGCATAGAAAAGGAAACTATGAAAAAAAATAAAAATACAACCTATAGTTTGGGATAAAATACTTGCAAACACTATATCTGATAAGGAGGAATATCCAAAAATATATAAAGAACTTATATAACTCAATAGTAATAAAATGTAATGATAACCTAATTAATAAATGGGCAAAGGAACTGAATAGACATTTTCTCAAAGAAGACATTCAAATTATCAACAGGTACAAAAACATGGTCAATATTGCTAGTCATCAGGAAAATGCAAATCAAAACCACAGTGAGATATTGTCTCACACCTGTTAGGATGGCTATTATCAAAAAGTAAAATGACAAGTGTTGGTGAGGATGTGAAGAAAAGGTAACCCTCATGCCTTTTGGTGAGAATATAAATTGTTCTTGCCACTATAAAAAAATAATATGGATATCCTCAAAAATTAAAAATAGAACACTATATTATCTGGCAGCCCTGCATTTGCACATATACCTGAAGGAAATAAAATTAGAATCCAAGATAGATATCTGCCATCCCATGTCCATTGATCACAGTAGCCAATATATGAGGTCTAAGTGTCCACTGACAAATGAATGGATAAAGAAAATGTGATTTTTTAAATTGAATTTTATTCATGAGAAAGAACGAAATCCTGACATTTGCAACAACATGGATGAAGCTAGAGAAAACTATGCTAAATGAAATTAGCTGGACAGAGAAAGACAAATATTATATGATCTCACTTACATATGAAATCTTTAAATAAAAGTCAAATTAATAAAAACAGAGTATAATGCTAGTTGAGAAGATGTTGGTCAACAGTACAAGCTTTCGGTTATATCAGTAAGTTCGGAGATACAGTGTACAGTGTGGTGACTTTGAATAATATTATTATATACTTAAAATTTATTGAGAGTACACCTTTAGCATTTTCAACACACACATACTATGTGAAGAAATGAATGTGTTTATCTGGTTGAGTAATCATTTGATAAAATATATATGTTAAATTATCACATTGTAATACACACACACACACACAGATATAAACTGAGTGGCGAGATTATTATGATCTCTGAACACATAATAATCTGGCCACTCAATATATATATATATATATATATATATATGTCCTATTTAATAAAAGGGTAATATGCAAATTGACCTTACCTCTGCTACTCCCACAAGCCCTGTCCACCAGCCAATCAGGAGCGAGTATGCAAATTAACCCAACCAAGATGGCTGTGGCCACAGAGCAAGCAGGAGGCTTGGCTTCGCTCAAGGCTACAAAGTTTCAATTATAGAAGATAAATAAATCCCAGATACCAGGGCCTCCATTTGGGTTACCGGGGGGTGTGGCTGGCCTGCAAACCATCACAGGCCCCTCGCCCAAGCCAACCCACGTCCCAAGGGAACCCCCACCCTGATCCGGGACACACTTCAGAGCAAACCAGCTGGCCCCCACCCATGCACCAGGCCTCTATCCTATCTAATAAAAGGATAATATGCAAACTGACCATCACTCCAACACACAAGATGGCTGCCCCCATGTGGTCAAAATGACTGCCCCCATGTGGACACAAGATGGCCAGCAGGGGAGGGCAGTTGGGAGGGACCAGGTCTGCAATGGAGGGCAGTTGTGGCAATCAGGCCAGCAGGGGAGGGGAGTTGGGAGGGTCCAGACCTGCAAGGGAGGGCAGTTGGGGGCGATCAAGCCAGCAGGAGAGGGCAGTTAGGGGCAAACAGGCTGGCAGGGGAGTGGTTAGGGGGTGATCACGCGGGCAGGCAGAAGTGGTTAGGGGCAATCAGGAAGGCAGGCAGGCTAGCTGTTGGGAGCCAGCAGTCCTGGATTGTGAGAGGGATGTCTGACTGCCCGTTTAGGCCCGATCACACTGGGATCAGGCCTAAACGGGAAGTAGGACATCCCTTGAGGGGTCCCTGATTGGAAAGGGTGCAGGCTGGGTCCTAGAGACCCAGTACATGAAATTCGTGTCCAGAGGGGTGTGTCTCTCAGCCCAGCCTGCACCCTCTCCAATATATATACTAGAGGCCTGGTGCATGAATTCATGCATGGGTGTGGTCCGGCCAGCCTAGCCAGGGGGAGAGGACATGGGTGGTTGGCCGGCCTTCCTGCTGGTCGAACTCCTGGTAGAGGGGACAATTTGCATATTAGCCTTTTATTATATAGCATATACACTGTGTGGCCAGATTATTATGCAGATTATTATGCATTCAGAGATCATAATTATCTGGTCACTCAGTGTATATATATATATATGTATGTATATACAGTATATATATATATGTCTGTGTGTGTGTGTATATATATGTATATATATACATATACATATATATATATTATTTTATTTGTCAAGTATACCTTAGTAAATTTTTAAAATATATAGCAAAAAGGTGGCACTAACCCAATTGTTCATAAAATGCATAACAAAATGTGGTATATCTATACAGTAGAATGTTATTTATTCTTCAATAATAATAAATGAAATACCGACACATTCAAAACCCTGGGTAAATCTTAAGATTTGCTTTGTGAAAGAAGTTAGTCACAAAAGATCACATATTTTATGGTTCCATTTGTATGAAAAGTTAGGAATAGTCAAGAAGTCTCTAGAGATAAAAGCATGTTAATAGTTTTTCCAGAAGAATGGAGGGGAGATGGGTGTAACTGTTCAGCAGTTCAAGGTTTTTTCTTGGGTTGATGAAAATGTTCTAAATATGATGGTTACGCAATTCTGTGAGTATACTAAAAAAATCATGAAGTTGTACACCTTACACGGATGAACTTATGAAACAGAAGTTTGATCTCAATAAAACTGTTTCAAAAATCACCCAGGTTATATTATATTTGTCTCTTTGAATTTCCATCTTATCCATAAGGGGTCTTTCCCAAGAATGTGGACCATGTTTTATTAATTGTTGAATCCCCAGCTAAGACTCAGTTTCTGATTTGTTGCCACTGATGTTTACGACACATCAGCTTAACAGGATATTTTTGTGATATTTTATCATGTATACTTGTTTTCTAGAAGGAGACCTTTATCAGGTGGGTCTCCAGGGCACCCTTATAAACCCCTGGCATGGCTACTGAGTCTTTATTAAGGACATCTGTAGCAAGAACACAAAAAAGAATAACCCTCAAGTATATAGACATGAAGATAACTATTAGATATTGAAACTACTAATTAAATCCATGCTCAAAGGGAAATGGGAGTATTTCAAGGTCTAGAAGTTATATCAACTTACACAGATTCCCACTACCAAGCTTAGGTTTCACTTTTTTCCAATATGATCTTACATTTCTCAAGTGCACTTGGAAGAATTTGCCTGCTGCTAGTCAATTGGTGTCCTGAGTTTTCTTGCTGCCCTTTTAGTTCCCTGCTATCCTTAAATTTTCCTGTGATTTCCAGGAGTCACCATCATGCCCCCCTGAAGGTGGGTGTGTAGGCAGCCTCAGTGAATATAAAAAAAAATAAAGAAGGATAAATAACGATGTACCTGATCCCCCAGACTTACCTGTGGAGTTATTAAAGTATCCTAATAAAGAATCCATTTAACTTAATGAAGATTTTCATAATTTCAGAAGAAATTTGGTTTAAAGTTTTAGAAAGCAGGGTTCTAGGAGCTGCAGAAAATACCAAGAAGGACCGACTTTGTTAAAACAACAGCAGTCATAATAAAAACCAGATAGAAACATTTTTTTTTTATTAGACAGAGCATCAAATGAGACAGAAACCTGGGGATCATATGTAACCTTTAAAAGTAATAAAATTAGCATATTCTCTCAAAATATGTTCTCACTGTCTGGACTGGCTGAGAATGTGTCTGCTCCAGTACATTCTGAGTCCAGGTAATAGCTCTATCATGAATTGTGCCTTTCATATATCTAGCATAAAAAAGCACATTCTGCCTCAAGCACTGTAATACAAATGTTCTAATTTAATGCGTGAGTGATTTTGATTCTGCTAATTATAATTCATATAGTTGGCTATGGCTATTGCCTCAATGAGTGTTTTGAATTGAGTGTGTTAGCTCTAATGCCCCAGGTTTTGATTTCAGTATGCATAGATACTCTTTTCACCACCTTCCAATAAATATATCTTACCAATCTTAGTATCTCTTAATTCTGAATGATGCCTATTTTGTGCTTCAAGATAATCTCTGACACATAATGAGGCACTCACCTGACTTTCCAATGTTTAGGTACTTCTGGGAAGCTGAACCTCCCCTGGTACTCCATTAGAGTAGAAGATTCAACCATCTCTGGGCTTTGATTCATCTGTTGCCTTGACTGATCTTCTTCCCAGAACCAAATTCATCTGGTAGTCTTTTCAGGCACAACTCTCAATTCAACTTCAGGATGAAAACTTCCCTTTTTTTCCCATCAATTGCAAGTAAACTCTTATTTCTGAATCTCTATCCCTGGCATATTTGACACTTCCACACAGAATTTACCACATTTCTTTTTACACTGCAATGTGGTTTGTGTGCTTAGTTTACATCTGCCTTATCTTTGAGGGTAATATTCTTCTCATTTTCTTTTCCCAATAGGATTACAAGTGAGATCCTTTGAAGACAGTAAGTGCTTAACAAATATGTGATGTATGAGTAAATAAATGAAAGAACTAATATAAATGATCTGCAAGGGCAAAGAAAATCCAGTTGGACAACCTGAGATAAATTGTGCAATATTTCTCTTAAATAGGATTCCCCCTTTGATAAAATAAAAGGAATGGACCGTGTGTATGTGTGTGTGTCCTGTCTTCAATCCAACTCCAACACTGTGTACTCTGCCCCAATGCAGAGTGGAGGAGAAACAGGAGTAGGGGAAATCCTAGCTCATCTAATGTTTTGCCTTTCTAAAGTATTTGTCCTTGGAAATATTCAAATAGGATGAGCCAGGAACAATGACTTTGTTATCAAATTGTCAGACCTTATACACAAAGTACCTAGTCTTCTCCTAGAATTGTGTAATACAAAGAATACAGCTTTTAGAATAAGTGCTCAGTAGCTGTTGAGGCCATAATAATGAGGGTGCTGGGGAGGGGCCTTGGCCACCAGTTCTAACAACCCTGGATGCTGTGGGCCAGAAACAGAAGTGTGTGGGGCACTGTGACAGCCTCTGGTGTGGCCTGAAGGGTGACAAGAAGGCTAGCACCTGTAAAACAACTTGTACAACTTGCACAGTCAGCCAGCCTGAAGGGAGATCCCACCCACGAATGGGACTACAACAATAAATAATTCACATAAGGGACACACCAAGAGCATTCATCTAAGGAGATCAAAGAGACTGTACCATTGGGTTCCATAGAACACTTACAACATAAAGCCACCCCACAAAGACTGGGAGGCATATCAGTTCTATCTAATACATAGAAACAAATACAAGAGACAGAAAAATGGGGAAGCAAAGAAACAATCTACAAATGAAAGAAAAGAATGAAACTCCAGAATACAAGCTAAATGAAATGGAGGAAAGTTATTTATCAGAAATAGAATTCAAAGTAATGGTTAGAATATGCTTAGTGAGAATTACAAGGACTTAGTGGGAACCATAACAGCATGGAAAAGGAAACAGAAACCATGAACAAGAATAAGTTGGAAATGAATAATACTTTATCTGACATCAAAAATACACTGGGAGGAATTAAAAGTATATTGAATGAAGCAGAGGACTGAATCAGAGATTTGGAAGACAAGGTAGAAAAAAAACACCCAATTACAGCAACAAAAAGTAAAAAGAATAAAAAAGCTGGCGGATAGTTTCAGGGAAATTGGGGACAACATGAAACATAACAACATCTGCATCATACGGGTACCAGAAGTAGAAGAAATTGAGCAACAGATAGAGAACCTGTTTAAAGAAATAATGACAGAAAACTTTCCTAACCTGATGAAGGAATACAAACTCAGGAAGCACAGAGAGTCCCAAGCAAGATGAACCCAAAGAGACCCACATCAAGACATATCATAATTAAAATGATAAATGTTAAAGTCAAAGAAAGAATCTTAAAGGCAGCAAGAGTGAGACAGTTATCTACAAGGAAGTTCCATTAGACTGTCAGATGATTTTTCAACAGAAACACTTCAGGCCAGAAGCGATTGGAATGAAGTATTCAAAGTAATGAAAAGCAACAACCTGAATCCAAGTGTATTAATCCAGCAAGGGTATCTCTTAAAATTGAAGGTGAAATAAAAAGCTTCCCAGACAAAAAAAAAAAAAAAAAAAAAAAAGAAAAGAAAGAAAAGGAAAGAAAGAGAGGGAGAGAGAGAGAGAGAGAGAGAAATAGCACATTACCACAAAACCAGTATTCCAAGAAATTTTAAAGGAATTGGTTGAAGAAGAAGAAGAAATCGAGAGAGACAGGAACATAGGTCTGAAGAAAAAGTGGTTATTGATAAGTACAAATCAACAATAACCTTAAATGCAAATGGATAAAATGCTCCAACCAAAAGACATAGGGTAACTGACTGAATAAGAAAACATGAAACATGACCCATAATTATGTTCTCTATAAGAGACGCACATCAGAACAAAAGATTCACACAGACTGAAAGTGAAGGCATGGAAAAAAAACAAAAAACAAAAAACATTTCATGCAAATGGAAATGAAAAAAAGAGTTGGGATAGCAATACACATATATGAAAAATAGACTGTTGGTGGACTTTACAGGAGAAATATATAGCAATACAGTCCCAATAGGCATCTTTAATACCCCATTGGTATATCTGGGTACTTCTTCCAGACTAAAAATCAACAAGAAAATAGCGACCTTAAAAGACACTGGATCTGATGGATTTAATTGATATTTACAGAATATTTCATCCCCAAATGACATAATATACATTTTTCTCAAGTGCACATGGAACATTCTCAAAGATACACCACATGTTGAAACAAAAATAAGTTTTAACACGTTCAAGAATATTTAAATTATACCAAGCTTCTTCTCACATCACAATGGCATGAAACTAGAAATCAACTACAATAAAAAAAAAAATTTAAGAGTTTCAAAAACATGGGAGCTAAATAGCATGTTGTTAAGCAATAAATATATTACCAATGAGATCAAGGAAGAAATAATCTAGCCCTACAACTAAAATAATTAGATAAAGAACAAAAAGAAAACCCCAGAGTAAGTGAAGGAAGGAAATAATAAAGATCAGAGGGTTAATAAAAGACATAGAGACTAATAAAAATAATACAAAAGATCAATGAAATCAAGAGCTGGTTCTCTAAAAACATAAATAAGATTTATGAGCCTTTGGTTAGATTCATCAAGAAACAAAGAGAGAGGAGAAAAATAAATAAAATTATAAATGAAAGGGGCAAAGTAACAACTAACATCACAGAAATACAAAGAATTGTATTTCTAAAAAATACTATGAACAATTATATGCCAACCAACTGTACAACCTGGGTGTAAGGGATAAATGCCTTGTACAATTCTCCAAAATTCAATCAGGAAGAATCAGAATACCTGAATAGATCAATGACAACTAATGAAATTGAAACAGTAATTTAAAAATCCCAGCAAACAAAAATCCTGGACAAGATAGCTTCTCAGGGGAGTTTTATCAAACATTCAAATAAAAGTAACACCTATCTTCCTCAAAATATTCAAAAAAAATTCAAGAGAAGGGAAGACTTCCACACTCTTTCTATGAAGCTAGCATTATCCTAATTCCAAAACCAGATACAGAAGCTACAAAGAAAGATAATTATAGGTCAGTATCCCTGATAAACATTTATGCTGAAATCCTCAAAAAATATTACCAAATCAGGTTCAACAACATACTAAAAAAATCATACATCATGACCAAGTTGGATTAATTCCAGGGGTTCAAGGCTGTTACAATATTCACAAATAAATAAAAATGGCACAACACATAAACGAAATTAAAGATAAAAATCACATGAGCATATCAATAGATGCAGAAAAATCATTCAACAAAATCCAGCACCCATTAATGATAAAAACTCTCAGCAAATTGGAAATATAGGAATCATACCTCAACATAATAAAGGCCATATATGACAAACCTACAGACAACATCATACTCAATGGGCAAAAACTACAAGCATTTCCTTTAAGGTCAGAAATAAGACAGGGATGTCTGCTTTCACCACTCTTATTCAACATAGTACTGGAAGACCTAGCCACGGCAATTGAACAAGGAGAAAAAATAAAAGGAATCCAAATTGAAAATAAGGAAGTAAAACTGTTATTATTTGCAGATGGCATGATATTGTACATTGAAAACTTTAAAGACCCCACCAAGAAATTGTTGGATTTAATTAATGAATTCAGCAAAGTAGCAGGACACAAAATTAACATCTAGACATCGATGGCATTTTTATATACCAACTAGAGGCTTGGTGCATGAAATTCGTGCATGAGGGGGTGTCCCTCAGCCCAGACTGCACCCTCTCCAATCTGGGATCCCTCTCACAATCCAGGACTGCTGGCTCCCAACTGCTCACCTGCCTGCTGTCCTGATTGCCCCTAACCGCTTCTGCCTGCCAGCCTGATCACCCCCTAACCACTCCCCTGCCAGCCTGATTGATATCTAACTGCTTCCCTGCCAGCCTGTTTGCCCCCAACTTCCCTCCTCTGCCAGCCTGGTCACCCCTAACTGCCCTCCCCTGCAGGCTAGATTGCCCCCAACTGCCCTCCCTTGCAGGCCTGGTCCTTCCCAACTGCCCTCCCCTGCTGGCCATCTTGTGGTGGCCATCTTGTATCCACATGGGGGCAGGATCTTTGACCACATGGGGGCAGCCATCTTGTGTGTTGGAGTGATGGTCAATCTGCATATTACTCTTTTATTAGATAGGATAGAGGCCTGGTGCATGGGTGGGGGCCAGCTTGTTTGCCCTGAAGCGTGTCCCGGATCAGGGTGGGGGTTTCCTTGGGGCATGGGGCAGCCTGGGCAAGGGGCCTGTGGTATTTTTCAGGCTGGCCAAACCCCCCGCCGACCCAAGTGGAGGCCCTGGTATCTGGGATTTATTTATCTTCTACAATTGAAACTTTGTAGCCTGGAGCAGAGCCAAGCCTTCTGCTCGCTCCATGGTGGCAGCCATTTCTGTTGGGATTTATTTATCTTCTATAATTGAAACTTTGTTGCCTTAAGCAGAGGCCAAAGCTGGCCAGGGCTGCAGAAGCTTGGCTTCCTCCATTGCCAGGGGCAACCCTAGCCTCCTGCTCTCTCCAGCTCTGTGGCTGCCGCCATTTCTGTTGGGATTTATTTATCTTCTATAATTGAAACTTTGTAGCCTTAAGCGGAGGCCTGGGCTGGCCAGGGTGTGCGGAAAGCTTGGCTTCCTCCATCGCCGGGGATCCCAAGCCTCCCTCCTGCTCTCTCTGTGGCCACAGCCATCTTGGTTGGGTTAATTTACATACGTATTCCTGATTGGCTGATGGGCGTGGCTTGTGGGTGTAGTGGAGTGGTGGTTAATTTGCATATTACTCTTTTATTAGATAGGATAATGAGTTCTCAGAAAGAGAAACAAACAAACATAAAAATTCCATTTACTATTGCAACAACAACCAGTAAGAACCTGGGAATAAACTTCACCAAGGCAGTAAAATACCTGTACTCAGAAAACTATAGAACACTGAAAAGTAAATAGAGGAAGATATAAACAAATGGAAACATATACTGTGCTCATGGGTTAGAGGAATTAACATCAGTAAAATGTCCATACAACCGAAGGCAATCTACAGATTCAATGCAATCCCTATTACAATACCAATGGCATATTTCACAGAGCTAGAACAAATATTCCAAAACATCATATGGAAACAAATAAAAAAACAAACAAATGAAAGAGTGACTAGCCTCAAAATCTTTAGAAAGAAGAACAAAGTTGGAAGGATCATAATACTAGATATTTAACTATACTACAAAGCCATTGTAATCAAAGCAGCCTATTAGAGGCACAAGAACAAACATATAGAACAATGGAACAGAGCAGGGACCCCAGAAATTGACCCACACAAATTTGGTCAATTCGTATTTGACAAAGGAGGTAGAGAGTATACACTGGAGTAAAGACAGTCTCTTCTATAAATGGTGTTGGGAAAATTGGTCAGGTACATGCAAAAAAAAAAAAAAAAAAAAAAAAAAAAGGAAGCTAGACTATCAACTTACACCATACACAAAAGTAAACTCAAAATGGATGGGACTTAAATATAAGTCACAAAACTATAAAAAAATCCTAGAAAACATAGGCAGTAAAATCTCAGACATCTCAGATAACAGTACTTTGATGGATATATTTTCTACAGCAAGAAAAACAAAGGAAAACATAAACAAATGAGACTACATTAAAATAAAAAAGCTTCTTCATAGCAAAAGGAACCACCAACATAATGAATAGGGAACCCAATGTATGGGAGAACATATTTGCCAATAATACATCTGATTAGGGATAAATTTTTCCAAATATGTAAAGAACTTATACAACGGACTAACAATCCAATTTAAAAATTGTAAAAGGACCTGAATAGACACTTCTCCAAAGAGGTCATACAGATGACCAGTAGACACATGAAAAAATGCTCACTGTCACTAGTCATCAGAAAGATGAAAATTATAACTACAATAAGATATTACCTCCCAGCTGCTAGAATGGCTACCACCAATATATCAAAAACAAGTGCTTGTGCCAGTACCAGGCAGTTTTGAGAACCGTGGCTTGGTAATATAGCTTGATATCTGGTAATGTGAACCCTCCAACTTTGTTCTTCTTTCTCAGGATTGCTGTGGCTATTGGGGTCTTTTTTTGTTCCAGATGAATTGTTGGAGAGTTTGTTCTAGATCTTTGAAATATGCCATTGGTGTTTTAATGGAAATTGCATTGAACTTATAGATTGCTTTTGGTAGTATGCACATTTTAATGATGTTGATTCTACCAATCCATGAGCATGGTATGTTCTTCCATTTGTTTATGTCTTCCTCTATTTCTTGTCAATGTCCTGAAGTTTTCTGAGTTCAGGTCTTTTACGTCCTTAGTTAAGTTTATTCCTAGGTATCTTAATTTTTTTGGTGCTATGGTAAATAGCATTGTTTTTTTTTTCATTTCTTTTTCTGTGGGTTCATTATTGGTATATATAGACCAATGGAACAGAACAGAGAACCAAGAAATCAACCCAAGCCATTATGCTCAATTAATATTTGACAAAGGAGGCAAGAGCATACAATGGAGTCAAAACAGTCTCTTTAATAAATGGTGCTGGGAAATTTGGACAGATACATGCAAAAAAATGAAACTAGACCACCAGCTTACACCATACACAAAAACAAACTCAAAATGGCTAAATGATTTGAATGTAAGACAGGAAACCATAAAAATCCTACAAGACTCCATAGGCAGCAAAATAGTAGACATATGCTGTAACAATATCTTTACAGACACAGTTCCTAGGGCAATGGTGACTAAGGAGAAAATAAACAAATGGGACTACATCAAAATAAGAAGCTTCTGCATAGCTAAAGAAACCATCAACAAAACAACAAGAAAGCCCACTGCATGGGAGAACATATTTGCAAAATAAGGGTTTAATCTCCAAAATTTACAGAGAACTCATACAACTTAACAAAAGGAAGATAAACAACCCAATCAAAAAATGGGCAAAGGACCTAAATAGACACTTTTCTAAAGAGGACATACAGAAGGCCCAGAGACATTGAAAACATGCTCAAAGTCACTAATCATCCGAGAGATGCAAATCAAAACGACAATGCGGTACCATCTCACACCTGTCAGAATGGCTATCATCAACAAATCAACAAATGGCAAATGCTGGCGAGGATGTGGAGAAAAAGAAACCCTCGTGCACTGCTGGTGGGAATGCAGACTGGTGCAGTCACTGTGGAGAACAGTATGAAGTTTCCTAAAAAAGTTAAAAATGGAACTCCCATTTGACCCAGTAATCCCACTTCTAGGAATATATCCCAAGAAAACAGAAACACCAATCACAAAGGATATATGCACCCCTATGTTCATAGCAGCACAATTTACCATAGCTAAGGTTTGGAAACAGCCTAAGTGCCCATCAGCAGATGAGTGCATTAAAAAACTGTGGTACATCTACACAATGAAATACTACGCCGCTATTAAAAAGAAGGAACTTTTACCATTTGCAACAGCCTGGTTGGAACTGGAGAGCATTATGCTAAGCTAAATAAGCCAGTTGGAGAAAGATATATATCCCATGATCTCACTCATTTGTGGGATATAATGATCAACATAATTTGATGAACAAGAATAGGATCGATTTAGAGACAAATGGTAGGGGATGGGGGGTTAGAGAGCAAACAAAGGACTTATATGCATGCATATTAGCATAACCAATGGACACAGACACTGGGGTGGTGGGGGCTTGCCCAGGCTCGAAGGGATGGGGGAGGGGGTCAATTGGGGAAAAAGGAGACATATATAAAACTTCAGACAATAAAAAAAACACAAACAAGTGCTGGTGAGGATGTGGAGAAAAGGGAACTCTCGTGCACTGCTGGAGGGAATGCAGACTAGTGCAGCCACTATTTAAAAGAATATGGAATCTTCTCCAAAAATTAAAAATAGAACTGCTGTTTGACCTAGCCATCCCACTTCTAGGAATATATCCTAAGAATCTCAAAACACCAATCAGGAAGAATGTATGCACCCCTATGTGCATAGCAGCATTATTTCCAATAGCCAAGATCTGGACACAGCCCAAGTGCCCAATGGGAGATAAGTGGATATAAAAGTTCTGGTATATTTACACAGTGGAATACTATGCAGCTGTAAAAAAAAGGAACGTTAACTTTTGCAACAGCATGGATGGACCTGGATTATGTTATGTTAAGCAAAATAAGCCAGTCAGAGAAAGACAAATATCACATGATCTCACTCAAATGTGGAATCTAATGAAGAAAGTTAATTGGTGAACAAAATAGGTCCAGAGGCATGGATGAATGGAGCAGACTGATAGATCTCAGTGGGGCATGGAACGGGGGGGGGGGGGGGATTAGTAGAGATTAACTAAAGCACATATATGCATATATCCATAGTCTATGGACACAGACAATAGTGTGGGGAAGCCTGGAGTGTGGGGGCAAAGGGGGAGAAAAAGGTGGACATCTGTAATACTGTCAAAAATAAAAAAAGCATAAGGCTTTTAACCCAGAGAAGATTTATTTGCCCTATGCTACTTATAACCAGCACTATCATGGAAAAGTTGTTTAATCTCTCCATGCCTCATTTTATAATGTACTAATGTAAAATGAGGATAATAATAGCAACCCCCAGAATTTGCAAAGGGCTTAATTAAATGAGTAAGCAGGAGGCAGCACAGTGTACAATAATGGCAGACACTGGAGCCAGATTCTCTAGGTCAAGATTAAGGATCTGCACTTTCCTGTGTGGCTTTGCAATATTTACTTAACCTCTCTGAATCCTAGTTCCCTCTTTCGTTCAGTCTGACAAAATGTATCCAAGAATCAAAACACATAATGCTCAATTAAAGGGTTTTGAACAAGTGGTAAACTTAGGTATTAGATATGTTCATTAAGTGCTCAATTGGTTCTTTTCACTTAACAATGCCCGGTGGAAAATGGAGTGGCCAGCAGGGATTACAAAACGGGATAAACCAAGAAAGAAAAAGTCCTCTTATAATGTACCTCTGTCCTCTACAATATCTCTGCTCTCTCTTAGCTTTAGTTCAGTGTGGTTGGAGATTGACTCGCTTTTTGTGTGAGGCTATGATTATCACTCAAATACCGTTTCTGACTTCTTTAAATTGTGGGCTATTCATTCATTATGTTGAATACTATTCATGAATTCTGTAAAACTGTTTACTGCACTTAGGAACTTATCTTCAGTGGCCCTGGTTCTTACCTTCTATTTTTCTCCTGACCTCCTGCACGCCTGAGCCATTCTCTGATCTATCCAGGTAGCATTGTCTTCACACTGACTGCCCTAGGTGCTTCGGTTAGGTTCTCCTGTCTTACACTGAATTCCCATTCCGGACCTTCAACATTTTCTTGAAGCCAACTGTGAATTCTAGCTCACCGTGCAGATCCTACCCTGCTTGCCATGTCTTATTTGCCTGCATTGTCCTTTGTTGAATTACAGATGCAATGACCAGCATTTGATGTCCTTTAATTGGCAAAACACAAATTGAAAAGATCCTATGGAATTTATATTTTAAAAATATTTAAATGCTGAAGGCAATACAAACATTGTTATTGATTAATCTAATCCCACCTAACAAATTTTCCATTCCCTAGTGCTAAATAATGAGGAAAATGTCTAGTATTAAAATGAAGGCAGAATAACCTCATTTCTGTTGTGAACAACAGACTGAAACAAACAAAAAAAAAAACAAGCTACTACAACTTCTTTAATACTAAGAGATTTGTTTTCTAAGCAATAGAAATCATGTTTGAATTCAAACTGCAAAGCGAATATCCAGGAGAATAGGGAGCCCGTTTCAGAATTATCTGTACGTACAAGCTGCTACAGATGTGCACTCCCTATACGCCACTTGGTGCTTTACCTGCACTACCACCAACATAGCTACTATTATCTCAATGACAGACTGCCAAGAAAAGGAAGTGAGGACCCTCATTTCCTTCGCCTGGATCTCATTGGTTAAGATGTGGACAGCATGGCCCTCTATGCCTACTCTGTCTCCAATAGCATCTGCCATCGCAGTCTCCATTTCCCCTGCTTCATTTTTCTTTATTCCTTTTGGCACCTCTTGGCACTACAGCACATGTGCACTTGTTTATGTACTGCTCGTGCTCCCCTCTAATACACAGACTGTATGAGGCCAGGCACCTCTTCTGTTTGGTTTACCATTGGGATGCCAAACCATAGAACAGTGCCTGGCAGTGAATAGGGGTTCCATAAATATCTGTGTAATGGAAACATAAAGAATCAGAGCTACAGAGAGGCATCCTATAGCTTATCTTACCCAAGGGTACCCGGTTAACAGGATTCAGACCGAGGTTGGCATTCCAATAAACTATAGTTTCCTCTACTATGCCATGTCTCTGCTCTTATTACCAAATTACTGCTTCCTCTCTAAAACCGAGAGAGGAGAATCCCATGTCCTTGTATCCAGCCCCCAGGGTCACAAACATCACAACAGCAAAAATAAATGGAAGGTCTAATCCATCCCCACGGCCAAGAAGAGTGTCTAAGATTCTGTAAAGAGGATCCTGCAGAAGAGAGACTTTTTTAACAGGAATATGATTAATGTATCCCTAACTTACTAATTGCATTTTATATAGAGTTTACACACACCACTTTTTATGAAGCTCTGAGAAAAAAGAGAAGAGAAGGAAATAACATTAAAAAGAATGGTATGCCATTCATGTTGACTAATGAAGGCATCTCTATCTTGTGTGACCACCTTTTCATGTGTTTCTTTTTAAACTGCAATCAATGAAAAGGACAGACATTCTCAGTATTAATGGACATTTGATTAGGCAGAAGTATGCCTTTCCCATGCTAATGATCAGTAATGTTCCTCTGTCTGTGAATTTCATTGCCCTGAGAAAAATACCTCTTTCATTTGCATGATTTAAAAATCCTTCTCAATCATCTAACATAATTCAGTTAATATTTTTAACTCAAAAGATAGTTTAATGTAATGGTGCATGTCTTTTCCCAAAATTGCTTTGAATTCCCAAGTGTGATACCTTGAAAACTGGGATCTCTATAGACTTTGATGATGACATTGACTTTAATGGCAAAGGGATTTCCACCCCCACCTTATTGCTTTCTGTTCTGATCCTATTCTCAAAATTTCTCACACCTAAGCCCAGTTGGAGCCCAGGTGTCATTTCTGTTACTTAACTAGCAGCTGTGTCTTTTAAATCATTGCCCATCCATTGAAGAGGGACATTTTAAATACGTTTTTCAATAAAGGGGATATGCCTAGCAGCTGTATAGGAGCTGATCTCATCCTTTCTCTTTTATCTCATATAACACTCACCACAGACTAACATAATGATCCTCATCCATGAAAATTTGTAATTTATGCTAGCCAAAGAACAGAAAAATTCAATGCAAGAAATGATCTTTTAAAATGTTATTTATTTTCCTTCATTCATATATGAAACACTGAAACTTCATGGCTAGTCATGATGAAGGAAAGGATAGAAAATAAAGTAAAAACAATTCTTAAAATTGGAAAAAGGAGATTGGCACACAAAGTAAAATAGGTAAGGATATAAACTAACTACTAATGACACATTCTGCTTATTCTCCATGGTGAACTTTTAGAGAAAAACAGAGTCTTGCACATATTGCAGATTGGTATTCATCCCCCTCCCACCCCTCCTCAAATCAGCTTCAACTACTTTAATTTAATCCAGTCCAAACTCAGAGACGAAAATGTAGTCCTTCTGGTAGAAACTGATTTCATGTTTTCAGAAAGCCATAAATCCTGGCTTCTTTAATAACAGTTCTCCAGAACGCTAACATCAGGAAAAATGAATATTAGCTACATCTTTATGTTTACTACAGGAGATTATAGCTTTCTTTTTGAAGTTTGCTTATTATTCTTTGAATTTGCTGTGTCTGTGAGCTCATGGTTAGAAAGGAGTCTATGACTTTCACATTATTAGTTCATTAATGTGCCCTGTCCTGTCCTGTGCTGGATAATGTTGGATATACAAAGGTCAGTAACTTGTAACAGAACGTGGAGTGACCAGATAAATAATACAAATAACATAAGGCATGATGCTGTTACAAGCAAGTTGAAGTCCAGATTAAGTTCTATGAAATTGCAGGAACCACTGACCACATGCCCTTGAAGAAACAGTAGAGTCCAGAAGGAAAGAAATGTAGGCTGGGCGATTCTGTGCTGGACTGAGGCAAGCCCTGAGGAGGGGTTGGGCATTAGAAATGAGGGCTGTGCCAACCAGGCCCTGAGTTGGAAAAGAATGGAGAACATTCAGAGAGGAGCAAATGCTATTACTCCTTTTAGTACCGGGGGTACTAAATGATTGCATTTAGCACTATGAGAGCGTTGTGAACTAGATGTCACCACTGCCATCGCAATAGAAGGAGTGAGGACCCAGCACCCATAGAGTAAAGGGCTTTCATAAGATTGTGGGTCTCAGAACTGGCTCGGCCCTCATGGGGCTGAGCACCCCTTTAGCCAGCCATGCCATGCAGGTAAGCAGTGGCTAAGGACATTTCAATGAAAACAATCACATCTTTATAAATAGCTCACTTACATGAGATAAACAAGAAGGGAGTATAGTCCATAATGTTGTGATAAGTTTGTACGATGACAGATGATGACTAGAATTAGTGGGGTGGTGATCACATTGTAAGGTGTAAAAATGTTGAATCAGCCCAGCCGGAGTGGCTCAGTGGTTGAGTGTCAACCTATGAACCAGTAGTTCAAGGTTCAATTCCTGTCAGGGAACATGCCTGGGTTGTGGGCTTGATCCCGAGTGTGGGGTGCACAGGAGGCAGCCAGTCAATGATTCTCTCTCATCATTGATGTTTCTACTTCTTCTCTCCCTCTCCCTTCCTCTTTGGAATCAATAAAAATATTTTTTTAAATGTTGAATCACTATATTGTACACTAGAAACTAACATAACTTATATAAAATTTTATACCAATTATACTTACATAAAAAGTAAAAATTAAATAAAATTAGATAAAAAATACTAGTACACAGAGAACGTTTTATTGCTATATACACTTTGCTATAAATTTAGACTCTCTTCCCCTCAAGGTCTTTTCATTAGAGGGATAGCATCAACCTTCCAGAAGTTTAGGAAGGAGAACAAACAGCAAAGAACCGATGGGAGTATTACACACAGGCAACAGTTCGTGCTTTGTAAGTGATACAACCACAAAGGAAAAGAATCTTTGCAGAGAAGGATTATTTTTTCACTTATAAAATTATTTCCCAACATAGCAGCTACCAATTGTGTATCAAGCAAACAGAGGATAAAATCCTGTTGCCAAAAAAGTGTTAAATGCTTTGCTCAAAATGCATTTAACAGGATTCTCAGATACAATTTTTGGTAGAGGTCACAATTGCCAGTGAGTTCTTCTAATTCTTCTAGTGGCGATTAATCAGTATTGTTTCAGAAACACATACATGCTAACAGTGTACCAAAAAGTCACCAAAGGCCCTGACTGGTGTGCTCAGTGATTAGAGCATTGGCACTCTCACCAAAGGGTCTCGGGCTTTAATGGGAAATGTATATATATATGTATGTGTATATATATATATATATATAGATATATATATATAGATAGATATATATATATATAGATATATATATATAGATAGATATATATAGATATATCTATCTATAGATATATCTATATATATATATCTATATATATATATCTATATATATATATCTATATATATCTATCTATATATATATATCTATATATATATAGAGAGAGAGAGAGAGAGGAGAGAGAGAGAGAGAGAGAGCACGCCAGGGTCATAACATCCAAAATGACTGAAGGCTAGACCAAACACCAGGCTGTGCGCAGAGCAGGCGAGTGGGCTGAACTGTTGACCTCTCGGAGAGAGAGAGAGGCAGGTCTGATCAGCAGCAGCAGTGGCTGCTGGCGAGGCCTGGAGAGAGAAGCAGGGTGATTAGATCCTGCTTCTCTCTGCCAGCCTCACCAGCAGCCAAGTCTCTCTCTCTTTCCCAGAGGTCAGCAGTTCAGCCCACTAGCCTGCAGCCTGGGGCAGCTGCTGATCAGCCCTGCTTCTATGATCAGGCTCGGAGATAGGCCTGGAGATGCTGCCTGGCATAGAAACCAACCAATCAGAACAAAATCTGGGTGAATTGCAAGGAGCCAATGGTTGCCTAGGAGGCGGAGCTTTTGACACTGACTGGCAAAGAAACCAACAAATCAGAACCAAATCTGGGTGAATTGTGAAGGCAGAACCTAAGGTGGGGGTTGAGCAGGGGTTTTAAGGGCAACAGCTGTTTGGTGTAAGGTGTAAGAAAGTGATTCAATTTTTTAATGACCGGTTTGGCAGTACAGTGGATATGGCTGGCTATCAGTCCAGATATAGGGATTATGTGTTTTTGTCTGCCAAGAGTATCTCCTCCTGCTGAAAAAGGATATTCCCCCCCATTTAAGCAATCCTATCCTATATATTCTATCTTTACTATTAAAAGGGTAATATGCTAATTAGATCAGGTTGACCAGCCATCTTCCAGACATCCAACTTTCTTTTGGACAAAGCTATGTTGGTGGGGGCCAAGGCAGAGGCTGTTAGGGGTGATCAGGCTGGCAGGGGAGGGAAGTTGGGGGCAAGATCATGCCTGCAGGGGAGGGCAGTTGGGAGTGAGATCAGGCCGGCAGAGGAGGGCAGTTGGGGGCAAGAACAGGCCGGCAGGGGAGGGCAGTTATGAGCGAACAGGCAGAGGCAGTTAGGGGCAATCAGGCTGGCAGGCAGAGGGGTTAGGGGCAATCAGGCAGGCAGGAAGGCAAGTGGTTAGGAGCCAGCCATCCTGGATTGGGAGAGGGATATCCGACTGCTGGTTTAGGCCCAATCCTGGCAGTCGGATATCCTCCGAGGGGTCCCAGATTAGAGAGGGTGCAGGCTGGGCTGAGGAACCCCCCTGCGTGCATGAATTTCATGCTCCGGCTTCTAGTTGGTAAATAATCTTCTGGGGTGGTTTCGGGAGAAAGCTGCAGTGTGCATAAGCTGCAATTAGAAATTCAACCAGGCTGCAGAAGCTGCCTGCTCCTGCTCCACGTTACCTGCTCTGACTCTGAGCTTCCCCTGTCTCTGCTCTCATTCTTCTTTGTGTTTTTAAAGCATTTTCTTGGTAAACATTACTTTTTTAAAATGCTAGGAATCCAAAAACTAACTCAGTGTTCAAAGTGAAATTAAATCAGTGGCTTATGTTACATGATGTCATAATATTTTCCATACTATTTCCCTTGCCTTATTAATATAACCATCATTCTATTAGCTTTAACTGCTGCTGAAGATGGAGCAGATGTCTTCAATGAATACTTCCATCCATAATTACCCCTTATTTTTTCCCTGAGAAGTTCAGCTAATTCAGATCCTACCAACATATATGAAAAGTTTAAATGACTTCTCCCAAAATGCATTACCTTTTTCTTATCTACATTAAATTCCATCTGTCATTATGTTGCACAGTCTCACACTTTTATTAGATCCTTCTGGAGTTTTTAAGAATCCTCGCTAGCTCTTTACTAACCTAAATAATATCATGGCACTTTATAGAAGAACTTTTTAACAGTTGTGACTTTTTTCCAGTCTTGCCTTTGTATATAGATTTGCTGATAATATTGTGCATGCATAGAAATGAGTTAAGTAAAAAAGCATAGACAAAAATTTAAAAAAATTAAATAAAAAATTTTTTATTTAAGCAAAAATAAAAAAATACAAAAGAAATAAATACAACTCTGAGAATCTTTTACTGCCTTCTTTTTGTTTGTTTGTTTTGTTAATCCTCACTGAGGATATTTTTCCATTATTGTTGTGTGTGGGTTTTTTTTTTAGAGAGAATGGAAGGGGGAGGGAGAGAGAGAAAGAGAGAAAGAGAGAGAGAGAGAGAGAGAGAGAGAGAGAGAATGGGGAGAGAGAGAGAGAGAGAGAGAGAGAGAGAGAGAGAGAGAGAGATGGATGTGAGCCCGAGACCCTTTGGTGAGAGTGCCAATGCTCTAATCACTGAGCACACCAGCCAGGGCCTTAGGTGACTTTTGGTACACTGTTAGCATGTATGTGTTTCTGAAACAATACTGATTAATCGCCACTAGAAGAGTTAGAAGAACTCGCTGGCAATGGTGACCTCTACCAAAAATTGTCTCTGAGAATCCTGTTACCTGTGTTTTCCAAATCAATGGGAAAATATGTGGTCTTTACCCTTATTTTTAAAGATGTATTGCATAAAACTGTCATTATATTGTTTCCCACCAAAAGGAATAATTTGATTTCTAAGGCACAAGTTGATTATCTGGCTATCACAAACACCTAAAGAAGAATTCAAGGAACAGGGTAACTGTCCTTTCAGCTTGTTTGAACCACAAGAAGAGGTGGGAATTTATCTAGATGATTTAGTTCCAACTTTTAGGATTATTTTTCTACTTCCTAGTTAGGATCCCAAATGCGAGAAGAATAGCTTCTTGAAGTTGGAAGGGACTAAAGGTCATCTTCTTCACCCCCCACTCAGTGGCCCCATCCCTTCTATTTATTCATTTACTGGAGAAGTAACAAGTGAATACCCACTCGGTCTTCATGAGTGAAACAGACACGGTCCCTGCCCTTTTGAAGCATCCTTGACCAGTGACCATAGCACTGGGCTGGAGTCCTTGCTTTCATAGGGAATAGTTGAACTTAAGTGCAATTTATTAAGGGCTAATTATTTCAGACATTATGCTAAGTGATTTGCCTATTACCTAATTGAACATTTATTAATATTCCAGACAGATATTTTTCCCATTTTAGAAATGGAAAGAATGACATTTAGAAAGATTGATGTTTATGCCCAGTGCTTTGCAGCCAGCAAATGAATGAACTAGAACTGGAATCCAGGTATCCAATTCCAAACCCTTTGTTTTTAGTATTTCATTCCCATTGGACAGTAACTTTTGCTAATAATTCTACCTTACATTGATGTACAGTCAAGTTCTTTGAAAATTGTATCAATAGGTTATCGTACTACCATATGAAATTACAAATATTAACGTCTGTTCATATAGAAATGCCTTAAATCATCAGACAGTTTTCAAGTTCATCCTCTTTTCTCCCCTCCAAACATAACTTCCCCACAGGCTAGTAACTGTAAATCTCTTAGAATTATGACCACTTTTCTCTGGATTTACACTTTTTTCACTTTCCCTTTTGAAATTTGTCACCAAGAACTAGACATATTTATATACTACTAAGTAGTTTTATTATCTCATTTGATGCCCACAAAACCATGAATTTATGTATCATTCTCACTGTTATTGAAGAAAGCTATTCTTTGTGAAATTAAGACATTTGAGTCAGGATACACAGCAAGTAAGAGGCAGAGAACGGTGGCAAAGCAGCTCTCTTGGAGTCCACTGGGTCAGCTATGAAAATAATTATCCTATACAATAAAAGACTAATATGCAAATTGTCCCCTCGACTGGGAGTTCGACCAGGGGGCGGGGCCAGCCCACCAACCACCCACAGCCCCTCTCCCCGGCCTGCCTGGCCTGATAGGCCCCCATCAGGGTGAGCCGGGACAGCTGGACCCCACCCGTGCCGGATCCCACCCGTGCACGAACTACCTGTAGTTTTGATTATAACTAGGACTCATAATGCTCCTTTGAAAATACTGTTCTATTTGCCCAACTTCTCACACACAAAGGAGTACAAGAATATTCTGTCTTCACAGAAAGCCAAGATCAACTGCAAGCTCTGTATGCCTTTGGGAGCAATATACTCACTGCTATTCCACGGGGAGAGAGAAATAGAGGGAGGTACAGGGAATACAGTCTTGGGACAAAATAAGAAGAGGGAGAGGCTATGACAAAGACATCATAACACTTCGTATATTTACACAGGAAAAGAGCATGACACTCCTCCTAGGAAACATGACCCTCATGATACCTGGTGAGTGTATGCCTGTGTGTGAGTGTGTGTACTCGGGACCCAGCCTCACCCGGACCCAGGGGCACACGGCCTCACCCAGACCCGGGATCCAACTTCACCCAGACCCAGGGGCGCGAGGCCTCACTCAGACCCAGGGGTGCGTGGCCTCACCCAGACCCAGGTGAGCGCGGCCTCACCTGGACCCGGGACCCAGCCTCACCTGGATCCAGGGGCACACGGCCTCACCCGGACCCGGGATCCAGCTTCACCCGGACCCAGGATAAGGTCCTCTTTTAAAAAAATTTACATCTTTATTGGATTCATGTATATAATTATAAATGTATACATACTAATATGTCATAAAATACATATTCCATATATTTATGTAGGTATGAAATACATGTATTTAACTCTTTAGATGAGGGCCAGCTTTTTCCCCAGCACAACCTTTTCCTCTCATGTTCTGAGGAACAACAGCTCTACCCACTGTACCTCCAGAGCACCAAGCACAATAATGACCATAATTTGCTGCATCCACAAAATGCTTCAAACCTTGGGAGAAACTGGTTTAAATGGGTTTTTCATTACATACTAGAGGCCCAATGTGTGAAAATTCATGCAAGAGTAGGCCTTCCTTCCCCTGGCTGCTGGCACCAGCTTCCCTCTGGCACCCGGGACTTGGGATGCTTCCCTCCAGCTGCCGACTGGCACCCAGGACCCTGGCGGCTTCGCTCTGGCCCTGCCTTTGTCTGGAAGGACGTCCAGAATGACATCCAGAAGGATGTCTGGTCTAATTAGCATATTACACTTTTATCATTATAGATGGTATTTTTTCAGGGTCTTCTCACACTGAGCACTTCAGACAAGCACATTATTTCATTGGGCATTCCTTGTTGCTATTCTTGCTATTATAATATGCAGATCATTGTAACCATCAAGAAATCTACCAACAAGTAGAACAGAAATAGACTCGTAGATATGGAGAACATTTTGACAGTTTCCAGATGGCAGGGAAATTGGGGGGGGATGGGTAAAAAAGGTAAAGGGATTAAGAATTACAAATTGGTAGCTACAGAATAATCACGGGGATATAAAGTACAGCATAGGGAATATAGTTAACTAGAGGCCCGGTGCACGAATTTGTGCACAGGTGGGGTCCCTCGGGGTGGCCTGCGGCGATCGGGCCCCAGTTCGTGTCCCCAACCTCACAGCCCCAGCTCATGCCTTCAGCCTCACCTGGCACCCTGCCTTGGCCTGGCGCCATCCCCTCACCTGCTCCATCATCCCTCCTGTGGGACGATCAATCAGTGCCAGGCCTCCTGTGTGGCTCCCTCAGTGCCTGGGAGCAGAACAGCAGCCCTGCCCCCAGCCACCATCACTGGTCACTGTCTGCGGGTGATTGGCAGGGAGATTGGGCCCCTACTCGCACCTGCTTTGGCCTGGCACTGCCCGCTCACTTGCTCCACAATCCTCCCATGCTCCTACTTTCAGCAGGCCCTCTGGGGCCGGCAGTGCCCCCGCTGCCGCCACTGCCAGTTCTGCATCACTGACAACTGCCATGTTCCGCGCCGTGCCCTGGTGGTCAGTGCACGTCATAGCGAATGGATGAACTCCCGGTCTCCCGGTCGAACTCCTGGTCAAACGACTGCCTGAGGGGATAATTTGCATATTTGGCTTTTATCATATAGAACTAGACACCCGGTGCACAAAATTCATGCACTCAGTGGGGGGGTTCCTCATCCCAGCCTGCACCCTCTTGCAGTCTGGGAGCGCTGTCACGGGGGCAGGAGAGGTTCCCACCATCGCTGCTGCACTCAGCAGCCATAAGCCTGGCTTCTGGCTGAGCAGCACTCCCCTTTTGGGAGCACACTGACAACCAGGGGGCAGCTCCTGCATTGAGCATCTGCCCCCTGGTGGTCAGTGCACATCATAGCGACTGGTCCTTCCACTGGTTGATTTGCATATTAGCCTTTTATTATATATACTTATAAAAGGGTAATATGATAATTAGACTGGACATCCTTCCAGACAAAGCCATGGTGGCAGGGGTCGAGGCAGAGGTGGTTAGGGGTGATCAGGCTGGCAGGCAGAGGTGGTTAGGGGCAATCAAGCAGGCAGGCAGATGAGCAGTTAGGAGCCAGCAGTCCCAGACTGCAAGAGGGATGAATTTTAGCTCTACAGTTTTACAAGACTATTGCTCTACAGTCTAACAAGAATCAACTGGTACTCATGGCTTCTGCATATGCAATGAAAGTAGTATCTAGACTTAAAATTATAGAAATGCATTATAGTTGATAATATTAAAAAGCAGTTGGTTACTTAATGAACTTTGGTTTTCTGATAATTCTAGGTTTTCTGGAACGTTTTCTTGGATATCTGTGGTACTTGCCTGTTTGTGAACCATGCAACCAACAATTTCTCTTACACATTTCTCTTGGGTAGACTTTCATTTTTATCTAGACCCAGTCAAAACTCAGTTACCAAAAATAAATCACTTCGTTATTTTGTTAGGATGAGTACATGTTCTCTAAAATGCCTTCCAAGACACGCTTGAATGAACCCTGCTCTGTGTCCTATACAGACTGCAGAATAGACGAGCTTGTTTAGGATGACTTCCTACAACCAAACCACAACATTTTCATTTAATAGGATTTGTAACTCATGTTTCAATTAAAAGTAAAATTAGGGGACCCTTTCCCCCTCCCCACGTGGAAGTCCATTCTGTGGGACTCTTTCCCTCTCTCCACATGGGAGTCTGTACTTGTTCTTCAATAAATCTCCACCTTTGCTATAAAAAAAGTAAAATTATTATATTCCTTAGTTTGTATGAATTTTTTGATAGAATAATACATTTATATGGTAATTTTCCAAAGATCAACTTTATCGGTAAAAAGCTATTCCAAGATTGTTGTATATTTTCTTTGCTTTTGAAATGTTTTGAAATTTAATTGCCTGATCTTATTTGGGTTGCAATCATAGTCATTAATTAGTAGGAAGGTGAGGGACAGCATCATATCTAACTATCTGTTAGGGCTCCTTTAATGAGGAAAATACCTGCCATCATTTGAAAGGCATCCTGTATACTTCACAAATACAGCTTGCAGGAGCATTCTCATTTAGGCTGTGAACTTCAAAAGAAATTGATGTCAGGTGTAAACAGAAGCTGTTGAATGTATCTGCTGAGGAAGCTCAGTGGTATGTCTGGATAGAAGAGATGAAGGGAGGTTATAATATTAAGGAAACCACAGGTAGTGTAAACTTTCAATGGTTGGTATATGTCTGGGGGATAAAAAGTGTTATGTATATTTATGACCTATAAAACCACAAACGTTTAAGGTATTTCTGTTCTTTTCATTTTCTACTTCTGTAGGAAGACAGGAAATAAAATTGAATAAAAAAAATCTATAGAAAAGACCATTGTTTATAATAAAAAGAAAACTTTTATAATTGTAATAAAAATAGCAATTTATGAGTTTTAGTTACCACCTTTGCTTCCTGCTATATTATTAAATTCAAAGAAGCAAATGGAAAATGAATGTTTGATTTGTTAATAAAACAAATGGCTTTGCTAAATTTTTTTAAAGCCCAAATCGGTACTCTGAATTTACAAAATTTTGAATGGATTTTTTAAAATTAAACTTCGACATGGTGTATGTATAGGCAATGTGCCAAAATAATATTTACATTATAAAAAAGCTGTTACAATACATTATACAAAAAAATAAGTGTCTTTAAGCAACACCAAACTACAAGTGTACATGGTAGACTGCAGTTGCTTCCAAGGGTTGCTACATGTGGTACTTCCTGCCCCTTCGGTGCAATCATCGTTCCTGGATTGACCACTGGTAGTAATATAACTGAAAATAGCGTGGTGATTTCCTTGGCTTTGAAAATGTAGATTTCAATTCCTTACCATCACTGTGATGCTCTGAAGCTCCTTATCTTTTACCTGTTTCACAAAAGGTACTAAGAGGTTTCCAAGAAAGGATGCTCCTCTCTACTTAGTACTGCAATGTTTTCTCTTGTGAGTAAATAATGTTAGTAGTCATGCTCATTATGGCTAAGATTATTCTTTCTAGTATTCACATATTAGTCGCTTATTTATAGATTTGGATGATCAGATTGGACTTTATCAATAACTATTGCTTGCAAGCAGAACAGCATTTGTCTTTGTAGGACCCAATCAATAAAATTGACAAGCCTCATGCTTACCTAAAGTTGCTGCTACTTCATGTATTAAACCCTCCAACACTTGTTTATAGGAGTATAGCTTGTCTTTCCTACTCCTGTGTGAAATAACCTTTTCAGTGTCCAGTTTCCTAATATTTTTGATGGTTTCTAATTGTATAAACTCTCATACACTTATATTTCTATATGTAGTGTAAATGTATACTGCCTTTACACACATGTACCTACTTAAACTTAAATTTTAATTAAAATTGAATTTAATTAAAAATGAGTTTATCAGTTCCACTAGCCACATTTCAATTTTTCAATGACCATATATTTTATAACATTTCCATTGTCACAAGAAGTTCTTTTGGAAATCCTGACTAAGATGATACAATTCTATATCATCTGTTAAGATCACCACTTTAATCATAGCTTCCAAAGTCTCCTATCTAGGGCAAAATAACTCGGCCAAGACATAAACTTAGTAAATGTCAGAGATTCAATCCACTTATCTACTTAAAGTTACAGAGACTTTGAAGTATAACATTTTGAGATAACCATCTATTTCTTTAATTAGCTAAGATCTTTAATGTGAAAAAACTTTATCCAGCTTGAAGTAATAATTCTATATAATAAAATGCTAATATGCAAATAGACTGAACGGCAGAACAACTGGTCACTATGACGTGTACTGACCACCAGGGAGCACATGGAACATAGCGGGCATCAGCAGCAGGCAATAGAGCACAGAACATGGTGGGTATTGGCCGCAACAGGATGGTGGAGCAGGTTAGCAGGGGCGCCAGACCAAGGTGGGGCACCGGTCACTGTCATCAGGGTGAGCCTCTGGTGGTTACTGAAAATTCTTTGCTCCTGCGCACCGCGGTCCCACCCAGTGCTTGCACCTGCTGCTGGCGCCAGCCCTGCTCGCACCCACTGCCGGTGCTGGAGCCACCACTGTCAGCAGGTGTGAGAGGGGCTGGAACCTTCAGCACGTGGGAGCAGTGGCGGAGAAGTGGGACTGCCATCAGACAGGGGATTGGGGACCATGGCAGGAGGGGCTGTGGTGGGGGCACGGAGGATGGGCAGAGACCTGCCCCTGTGCCCACTGCAGCCTCATAGCCCACAGTTCCTTTCAAGGTTCATGAATTCGTGCACTGGGCCCCTAGTCTATATAATAAAAACCTACTAGTAAGCGACCATTACAGTGGAACAACCAGAACGACCAGTCACTATGATGTGCACTGACCACCAGGGGGCAGACGCTCAATGCAGGAGCTGCCCCCTGGTGGTCAGTGTGCTCCCACTGGGGGAGCGCCTCGGCCAGGAGACAGGCTCCCAGCTGGCGAGCACAGTGGCGGTGGCAGGAACCTCTCCCGCCTCTGCTGCAGTGCTAAGGAGCAGCGACTAGGCGGGTGGTAAGGAGCCAGGGGTCCTGGACTGCGAGAGGGCACAGGCCGGGCTGAGGGACACCCCCACGCCCCATGGCACGAATTTTGTGCACTGGGCCTCTCGTTAAATATAAGGATACATTTTAAGGTAGTAAAAAAATTTATACACAATCTGATCTTCATCAGCTTTAGGACATCAAGTTCCTTAGCATATATTGGGTTTGCTTGGCCTGGGTTACTTGAGGCACTCAGACACCAACCTTCCTGGTTCACAATCCTGGCTTTATTCCCTAAGCATGTGACTTGAGTGGTTATTTTACTTCTTTCTCCTAGTCTCCTCATTGTAAAAATGGAGATAATATATTTATCTCTTAAGGTTGTTGTGAGGATAAAATTAATTAAGATATATAGCTCTTTAGAGCAGTGACTCTAATATCATATTTATGTATTTTCATAATAAATGTTATATTTATTTTTATTATGACTTTTATCTAATGTTTTGATTATCTGTTTCTAGGCCTAATTATCTGTCCACACCTTAAATGAAATAAATATTAACTAAAGATTAGAAGGTAACTCATCACAGTAGTACTCATGGCAATATACTTTTAGGGGGAAGCCCTGGTGTGACCATCCTCAGCTTAGTGTACCTGTACCTGGAATACAAGCCCGATGCCAACATCTCAATGGAAAGGGGAGGCCAAATACCTAGAGTCAGGCAAGTCTGGGTTTAAATGCAAGTTCAATCACGTAATGGCGTTTTATTAGTAGATAAAATATTTAACTACTCAAAGCCCCAAGTGCATTTTCTATTGAGAAGAAAAAAAATTAATGTTTATCTCAGTGGATTGGTGTTGGAAGGATACAGTATGTACTTAGCACAATTTCTGGCACACTATAATCATTCAATTTGCTCTGATTCTTACCTTATTGACATCAAATCAGAGTTTAAGTCTATAAACTTCAGGTTGGAGACCCTTCATCTATGCACTTAACACATATTTGTTGATAACTCATTTTGCAATGCTCCTGCAAGAAGGAACCATTCAAGGTGTCTAGGATACAGATGGGATCAAGACAGTCACAGCTTCTTCTCTTGGCTCTTACTTTATAATGGGTGGGTATGGAAATATATTTTGAAAAAAATCAGATGCAAGTTGCTATGCAGAAAAATTAATACTATGATAGAAGTGTTCAAGAATCTACTTTAAATTGGGAGGTCAATAATTCACTCTGAGAAGGTTACACTGAAGTTAAAATCAGATTAATAAAAAGGTTATACAAAGCATCTTCTTGTATTCCCACAGCCACTGGCTTATTAAATTAATATGGAAGAGCCTCTGTTCCGGACTTCCGAGTTGTTTAGGCTTAGCTAGGAGTTTGAGATAGAGATGTTCCTCGACTTATAGTGGGTTTCTATCCCTATAACCCCGCTGTAAGTTGAAATTATTGTAAGTAGAAAATGCACTTGATGCAATCCACCTACCAAACATCATAGCTTAGCCTAGCCTACATTAAAGGTGCTCAGAACAAATATCCAAACAACATTGACAACACAGTACACTGTAGAGTATCAGTGTTTCCTTTTGAAATCACCTGACCAACGAGGAGCTTTGGCATTGCTGCTGCCCACCATCACAGGAGAGCATCGTACTGCACATCCCTAGCCTGGGAAAAGGTCAAACTTCAAAATTCACAGCACAGTTTTGACAGAATGTGTATCACTTTTGCACAACCACAAAGTCAAAAAATAATAAATTGAATTATCTCAATAATGGACTCTGTATATAACTTTGTTATTTAGAATGGAGATTGAGTAAATTTTCCTGAATAAATATAACAATATTTATTGTAAGCTTGATATTCCAGAGACAACACAAAGGTCAACTTCTAACATGAAATAGGAATACTCTAAACTCCCTGAAACTTGACTCACTTTAAAGCCCAATTAACAAACCACCTTCTTTCTCTACAACTCATGTAATAGGGCTGTCACCAGAGGCACAAAGGTATTCCCATCTGCCCAGCCTGTTAGATATTGTTTTCCATCCTAATCCTAGGAGACATCACTTTGTATTTTGCACTGTCAATCCTTCCTCACTTGAAGTTCTCCACCATCCCCATTTCTATCACACTCGATGCTCTTTGCTTTCCTCCCCCTCTTACTACCAATCCCTGAGACAATGGTGAGAAGCAAGCATCTCTATTGTTCCTGAGTGAACTCACCAACCTTTACAGTTCCAAATAATATCTGTAGGTTGACAATTCCCAAGTCTACAATCTCAGCTCCAAATACTTCCCTGAGTTTCAGAGTCACATCCAATAGCATACTACATATTTCCACCCGGATATGGCATAAGAACATCAACTTCCTTTCACCAAGTTGAACTCCTCCCCACCTCCCACTCGCAAGCATGCTTGCCTCCCACCGTTGTCTCAGGGGATGGAGTGTCATGTCCCCAGTGTCCCAGTTAGAAACTTGGTATTAACTGAGACAGTGTCCCTCTTTCTAAGGCCGAACATCCCATTTAAACGAAAACTATAAAACTTAAATATGCACACTATTGAAATGTTGGAGCTAAGCGTGTTTCAGCGGGAGGTCTAAATAGGCTTCAATGATATATATGTGCAGAGTACACTAGAGGACTGCTCTGTGGCAGAAAGAACTCTGGCTTTTACTTTATTTCACTTTTAATTTGACAGTAGAAAACTTGGTAAAAATGCCTGGTAGCATATGATGGTTTATAGGTATCACTCTACCTGTAGTTTTCCTCTTAGAAAGGCCTATAGCTTTGGGGAGGGAAACATATAATTTATTTAAGTCTGAAAAAGAAAAACCTGTGAGTACAAATTTGGAATATATAAAAGAAGAAATGTGTTGGGACAATGTGTCCTGGAGAGCAGATGGCTGTTGGAGGAAAAGGATTGAAGAGTTGTCCTCAAAGAAGAGGAGAGTCTATAATAGGAAGTCACTATATAAATCTCCCAGAAAGCTAAAAAAGAGAACTGTAAACTGGGTGTTGAACTGAATTTATTTGTTTTTCTTCTCCAAAGCCTTCGGCTAACTGGACATTTCCTGTATTTCATTGTCTTTTGTCCATTGGTCCGAGGAAAATCAAACATTGGAAAGATGCTTCTAAATAGTGTACTCCTCTTTAGGCAAATAGTCAAATGTTTTTAAAACTTGTTCCTAGATACTCCATCCTTTAAATTTCCCATTGTCCTTCGATTTGTTTCAATTTAGAAATGAGAGTGTGTAATTGTTGTTTTTATCTTTGCCAATCAATTATCCCCATATGTTGTCTGTGTACCTCAGAGTTGCACTGTAATAGTACCAGGCCCACCACCACAGAAATATTCCAAAGAACCCAAATATTAAATCCTGTTCATTTTTTAAAAAGTCTAAGTCCCACCTGGAAACTCGGCAGAATTAAAAAGAAAAAAATCAACCATCAACCAGCCATACATTTTAACAGATTCAAAAGCATTTTAAATGCTCACCATTCTGGACATGGAGTGGGTTCTCAGAAAAGCCAGAGCTGAGCCCCTTTGCTATGTAACATTCCCTCTGTGAAGGTAAACAATAGAAGAGACCTCCCAGTGACTTTCCATGTGTTTATCCTGGCTACCTGCGTGAATGCGCAGGAATTAAGCCATCTGAAACACTGGCTGACCCACAGAGAAAGCTGTTGCATTCTAGGGAAGTCTTTGAAATTAATGTCTCAATCAGTCATCATGCAGCCTGTTTTCTTTACCTCCATGAGAGCTAATGTGAGCACAACTCTGGGTCACCCCTTTATTCAGAATAGTCTCTGCAAAAGGAAATGGTTGATTTTAAATGCATACACACAAACAACCAGTGCATTTCTGCAGGTAAGTGCCTGAGGGCAAAAATTAGGGAGCTTGAGAGTCAGAGAGAGGAAATCAGGTGATTACTGTGAGCCTGGGTGAAGCAGAGGAAAGGCAAGTTTGAGAATATGTATTGCTCCTTTTCCTAAGGTCAAAATATAATTAGCACTTGAAAAGGTGCAGAGATGCTTACCAAAGGGACCACACTGACCAATTTTGGTTATTTAGTATCAACAGCCATCAGTGTGCTCATGCAACTAGGAGCAGTGCCTGTGATTGATACCAGGCATCTCTAGCATTCCCTCACAACGCCTGGGTTCCAGCAAGGGCCACAGTGCTCACACCACTTTGCAGGGAGCCTGTTTGAAAGATGTATTTAGGGGCTTTAACAGGTTTCTGAAATTTTTGAAAACCTTTTGAAAAATAAAAATACATGTCTTAATTACTAATTGAGGAAGGTGATGTCAGAGAGTGCTACCAAGCTCACAAGCAGTCAAGGGAGAGTCAAGTGTAATTGAATTGCAACAAAGTCAGTACCTGAAATCAGGGCTAGGGCCTGGCATGTCCTGCAGCACATTGGGCTGAGAGAACCTTCTCTAGTCTTCGGAAGGGAAAATGATTTATACTAACACATTACGTCTTCTCATATCTTTTCTACAGAGAGAAACACACACACACACACGCACACACACACACACACACACACACACACACACCACAATTTACTTGACTAACCTAGGAAAGCATTTCTTTCTGAAAGAAGGTGAAATGACCAAAGGAGTTCTGGGATTGTACCCATTTTACATGTATTGATTTATTGATCCTGTCTTATTAAATTATAAACCCAATTTTGAAAAATTATGTGAAAAACAAAGTTGCTTTGCTGCATGTGATAAAGATTGTTACCCTTAGAATACAACCTAAACCATAATAATCTTCAGAACTTGGGCTGTGTTTCAGAGAGAAACACTATATATTTATTTATGTATGCAAATATATTTTCCAATCAGGTAAAATATAGGAAATATTCACTTTCTATAAATACTAGCAGGACTTAAACTGCATATGCTCTATTCACCCACTCATTCAGTAGGTGTGTTTGAGGACACTGATATGTGAGGTGCTGAGAGCGAAGGTTGGAAAGAGACAGTGACGCACCCAGTGTTCCCTGCTGGGTAGATGATGCAATCATCTCACCTGACCCTCACAATGGACTAATCTCATGTCATCCTTGTTCTGTGGAAACGTGAGGAGATTCAAGTTAACCTACTCAGGCCAGGGTGCTGGGATATGATGAAGGCAGAACTTGAACTAAGTCTGTCTGACATCAAAGCAACACAGTTTCTCCTTACAAGGAACTCACTGCCCCTCCTCCACCCGCCTGATGAGGAGAGTGGGGTTCACAGTCCAGTGAATCAGACTGAAAAGTATCAAAACTTTTTACACACTCATTCTAGCATTCTTAGGGGAAAGCCAAGCAGCTGCAGGCTCATTTAAAATATGTCAATTTAACTACAGCTCTGCCCCTCTATAGCTTCATTTGTGAAAAGTATTTCTTTTTCTGATGAACATTTGCTATTTATTTATTTTGTTGATTATTTTATTTATTCACTTACTTATTAACTTAACTATATTCCTTATTTCAATAGAGATTTGACCCAATAATTTTAATGTGCATTTGTGCAGCTATATGCAATCTCAGTTAGCTGATTCTTTAAAAGCACACACAAAGTATTTGACATTCTGATATTATAAAGCAAGATAGGAAGAACCATTACCTATGTAGCCCTTGAATCTGGTAACATTTTAACATAGGTCATTATTAGAGTATTAGAGGCCCGGTGCACAAAATTCATGCATAGCTAGGGTCCCTCGGCCTGGCTGACAATCAGGGCCGATTGGGGCCTTTCGGCTGCCAGCCAGGGCCTCCCTTGCCTGGCTGTTGGCTGCCTGCTGGAGCCTTCCTTCATTTCGTGCCGCCCCCTGGTGGTCAGTGCACATCATAGCAAGTGATTGAACTCCCAGTCTCCCGGTTGAACTCCTGAGGGGACAATTTGCATTTATTTATATATATATGCCTAATATGCAAATACTACTTATTCCTAAGAAAATCAGTCTAAGTTACCTAGAAGTTCAATTTCTTCCCTCAAGGTATCCATGTACCTATTAAAATCCTTAGGAAAATGGAAACTCCCATTGCCCTTAGAGAATACAAGTAAAATGTTTGCCAGGGAGGTATGGCAGTCAAGGGGTTAGGGTGTGATGCTGATAACATCAAATAGAAAATGTGATTCCCACATGGGCCTCGACTAAGAAAACTAGGTACTCCACTCCTTGGTCTCAAACTGGACAATCCTCTAAATTCTTCGCTTACCTTTTCATAGCTATGAGTCCTTTGGTCACAGGAAGATCAGGAAGTGTTACTGAATGTACAAACCTGTGGGCACGAGAACAAAAACAGTCCGAAGGGTGTGGCCAACTGTAAACTGATCAATATGGTGCTTTTAAAGCATTTCCTTAGATTCTTGGGCACTTCTCCCCTGGAAAGGTGAAGTCTGCTTTCCCTCTTGAATATGGCCAGCCATAGTGACTCCTTTTTAATTAAAAAAACACATCGGATGTAAGCTGCATGACTTTAAGAGCTGAGGCTAGAAAGGAAAAGGCAAGATGGCTTCTACCCCACTCTCCTTCTTGGAACATGTGTCCCTTGGAACAAGCCACCACGTTATTAGGAAGTTCAGCAGCTACATGGGAAGGCCCTGTGCAGGTGTCACAGCCACACTCAGAGCTGATGTGCAGCTAACAGCCAGCATCCCTAGCCAGCTGGTTATCCTAACTCCGTGGTCAGTAAACTGTGGCTCACGAGCCACATGCGGCTCTTTGGCCCCCAGAGTGGCTCTTCCACAAAATACTGGCCTGGACAATTCTATTTTGAAGAAGTGGTGTTAGAAGAAGGTTAAGTTTAAAAAATTTGGCTCTCAAAAGAAATTTCAATCGTTGTACTGTTGATATTTGGATCTGTTGACTAATGAGTTTGCCGACCAATGTCCTAACTGAATCCAATGGGAATAGAGATGAGCCATCACTATGAGCCTTGCCCAGATTTGTAAAAAGAAAGTGTGTTGTTGTTGGTTTAAGCCACTGAGTATTGGGATGGCACATTACTTAGAAATAGATGAAGATATGCTGAGATCAAAGGGACTTTTCCAACCCCCTCAAGTAGGTTGATGTGGATGCTGGTACTCAGCAGTGCAATGTTGTTGTAGGAGCCTCAGGTCAAATATATTAAAATAATCTTTATTTTTTTAATAAAAATATTTAATTTATATTTGAGTCAAGTCCATCTCTACCCACCCCTGTGAACATCCACTTCACATCTTCCAGTGCCTCGAGTAGCAAAGAAAATCACCCTGCAGGTCTGACCATGGGTGCATGGTAATAGACAACACCTGTAGCACATACCAGGGATGAAACTTTTGAGGGAATTGACAGCTCTTTAAGCAAGGAGCTTTGTGGCTGCTTGCCCAACACCTGGAACAGGGCCTGGCATGTAAATCCTGAGGTTCTGGTTTGCAACTCTGAGTGCACATTGAAATCACCTGTGGAGTTTGTAAAACATGGATGCCTGAGTCGCTCCCCTAGAGATGAAGATTTAATTGGTATAGGATGTGAATTGGCACATACTAGGGACTGAACTAGGGATTTCTAAAGGCTCCACGGAGATCTCAATGTACAGTGAATTTTGAGAACTGCTCTCGTACACACACCCTGAGAACTTCAAGTGCTTTAGGTCTGAAGTTCACAATGAGAGCAGTACTGTTTTGAAGGTTTGCAGCTATGTGTTAACAAATGGTGGTATATCTAGCTGATGAAGCTCTTCCTTTGGGGTTTGTTTTTCATCTTTCCAGTCAGGCCAAGCAAATAAGAAATTATAGACCTTTAAAGAAGTAAACAATCACATAAAGAATCTGTTTAAGTGCAACTCACTGCAGACATCCCTTCTATCACCATCTATATATATATAAACCTAAGTGACTGTCACAACCAAAACAACTGAACAAATGACCGAACAGGCTGCATGGGGCAACCAGGCCGGCAGGGGCTTAGTGAGGGACGACCAAATGACTAAGCTCCAGGCTGCGTGGCGCAACCAGGCTGGCAGGTGGGGGGGGGGGGCATCGAGGGGCGACCAAATGACTGAACAGCAAATTGTGTGGGGTGACCAGGCTGGCAGGGGGTGCAGTTAGGGGTGACCAGGCTGGCATGGGGGTCAGTTAGGGGCAACCAGGCCAGCTGGGGGGACATTTGAGGGTGACCAGGCTGGCAGGGGGGCAGTTAAGGACGATCAGGCAGGCAGGCAGGTGAACAGTTAGGAGCCAGTGGTCCCAGATTGTGAGAGGGATGTCTGACTGCCGGTTTAGGCTCGATCCCCAGGATCGGGCTTAAACTGGCAGTCGGACATCCCCCAAGGGGTCCTGGATTGAAGAGGGTGCAGGCTGGGCTGAGAGGACCCCCCCCATGCACAAATTTCATGCACCAGGCCTCTAGTGCATTATAAAAATACTAGTGACCCTGTGCACGAAATTTGTGCACATTAAAAGGGAATTAATTAGAGAAAATATTTTAATATTGCTATTTGCCCTTTATAATAGAAGTATCATAGATTAAAAAAAAATTAGTAAAATGTATATGAAAATCTTCCTCCTGTCATAGTCTGGGGCATGCCACAAGAACCAGAGTCAAGTCCCCGCCCACCCACGTGTGCCTCGAAATTGCACAAGATCCAGACCTAGCCAGCCCCAACCCCATTGGGTTAGATCCAGACCCAGCTGGCCCCATCCCTGTCAAGCCCCGCTGAGTAGGGGGTGCAGCCTCAAGTTCCCCATTCTGGCACCGGGGTGGGGGACACAGCCTGAGGTCCCCCATCAAGCCCTGCGAGTGGGGGACATGGCCTGAGGTCCCCTGTCAAGCCCTGCCAGGCAGGGGGGGCACAGCTTGGGGTCCACTGTCAAGCCCCACCAGGTGGGGGGCGCAGCCTCAGGTTCCTCCTGATTGCTCCTTAAGGCTCATTACGGGAACTCAGCCTCCATTGTGGGCACAACCATCTTGTGTTATAGGATCCCTGCCTCCGCTGTGGGCGCAGCCATTTTTGTTATGGTGTGATGGTCAATTTGCATATTCCCTCTTTATTAGATAGGATTAAGTGGGAACCTGTTAGGTGCTAGGACTGGGGGATGCAACTGTGAACAAGATAGGCATAGCTTCTGCTTGTACAAACTTTCTTGACTAGCGGTTATCTCCATTCATCTTGAGTACTTTGAAGACTGGAGAATTCATTTATTCTAATTTAATATAAATTTCATGGCAGACAACTGTCCTAAGGGCTCTGCATATACTATCTAGTTTATTCCACAATCTATACAGATGTATTTAGCCCTAATTAGCAGATTGGGTAGATACAGTTAGAGCCTTGCCTGACCAGGTCCTGCCCAAATGTATGCAGCCAGCAAGGGTTAGGGACTAGATATAAACCCAGGCCCAGCTGACTTCCAATCTCATGTTTTTATCACCCCACTGTTTTTGAACAGTTGTAATTGCTCAAAATTCTGAAATCTCACACTGATCTGTGATCTCCGGTCTAGAATATTTGGACTGCTGATCATGGTTCTGAAATCTAAAACAACACCAAGTAGGCCACTACCATGATGATTTTAAGATATAGGAACCTAGCAGCATGTATGTTTACCTTATAGTTTTCACTCCTTATGTCAACCATCCTGGTCATTTGTCTCCGGATAATCACCTGATGGTCAGTGAGCCTCTTACACACTCTCACTGATCACTGCACATATCTCTGTCATGCCTGGTGCTTTCTTAATCAATTTCTCATACAGTCTCATTGATATTTCCAAACCCTTCTATAAGGTATGCATTTCACTTACGGTGCCAGAAATCAGTGAAATGAGGTTAGTGTGAGATTATATATATCTATGTGCCCCTGCTTTCTGGAACAGAACTCCTAAAGTCCCTGCAATTTTTTAAGTGCTCTACCAGGAGCATCTTTTGTTATGATATTTGGTCTTTGACCCCACCCCTGATCCAGGTGTCCAGAAACACTTATAAATTCCCAAGTATTAAGAGCACTCGGATCATCCTTTTTCTCACCAGGAGTCTCTGGGTGCACTCTTGATTGAGGGCTGGTCACCAGAAAGACCAAGCCATGTTAGAAGCTTGGAGCTTTAAGGCCCATCCCCCCAACACTACTCCAGCGTGGAGAGAAAGGCTAGAGGTGGAGTTAATAATTTATCATGCCTAAGTAAGGAAGCTTCCACGAAAATTTCAGTAGTACAGGGATCAGAGAGCTGTGAACACCTCACACTGGGAGGCTGACACACCTCAACCCCACGCGACAGGAGCTCCTGCACCAGGACCCTCCCTATGTATCTCTTCATCTCGTTGTCCATTCAGAACTGATAAATATTAGTATTTCTTTGGGTTCTGTGAGCTGCTCTAGCAAATTAACTGAACCCAATGAGGGGTCATCGAACTGTTGATTTGTAGTTAGGTAGAACAAAAGTTGTGGGTAACCTGGACACTATGTGCTATTGGCATCCAAAGTAAGGTCAAGGCACTCTTGTGGGACTGGGCCCTTAACCTGTGGGATGTGACAGTATCTCCAGGTAGATAGTGTCAAATTTGAATTAAATGGTAAAATGCCCAGTTGGTGTCCTGGAGAATTACTGGGTGTGCACTGGGGGGGAGGCAGGGGGATGACCCCATACATTTGGTGACTAGAAGTGTCATAAGTGAAGTGTTCTGAGTGAAAATAAAGGAGACACATAGGAGGATTGTTGGGTTTTTCCTATACAGTTACCCTGTGAGCAGATGGCAGAGAAGGAAGTCAAGGCAAGTGTCTGCCTTCAAGTCCCCTCATGATGGAAAAGATGGCCAGGTATAGCCACCCCTGAATCCTACTGAATCAAAGGAGCCAGGCACTGAGTTTTTCAGTACATCAGTGAACTAAGTTATATCATTCAGTGCATCACTATGTTTAAAAAACTATCAAGACACACAAGGAGATAATTATAAAATCAAGGCAGTCTTACGCCTTTGGAGCGGAGAGAGGGGGACAAGGGGAGCTTCTGAGATTCTGGCAGGGCATTCCGTGTGGCGGTGACTGCACAGTGCTGCTTCACGGTCCTCCTTTTGTAATGAGTGCACTGCTCTCGCTGCATGCCCTATTTTACAGGAACAGGGGACTTGCTCTGACATTTGTAAAGAAAAAGTGTAACTATTTTTGGTGGCATGTTTAAAAACATGTGGCATGTACTCCAGGAATAATAAAGGAAGAGAGGTCATATTCATGACTACAATGTTTGCAAATATCCTATATAATAAAAGCGTAGTATGCAAATTGTCCCCTAGACTGGGAGTTCTTCCTGGAGTTTGACCAGGGGGCGGAGCCGGCCCAAGGAAGGGAGGGAGGCACCGGCTAGTAGTAGGCAGCCTGGTTAAGGGAGGGAGTACCCGGCTGGCTGCCACCAGCCGCTAGGGACCCTACCAGTGAAAGAATTTTGTGCACTGGGCCTCTAGTGTTAAATAAAATTCATCAAAACAAACTATGGTGTGTTCAAGGTAAAGTTGTGATATAAATACACAAAAGGAGAAAGTTTTATATCTTTTCTCCTTATTTGTGCCATAATAAAGTAATTTTTTTATTCCAGACCACATCAATAGTAATCATGGTGCTAATGACAGCACCTAAAACCTGTAGACTGGTGGGAACATTCTCAACTGGGTCTTAGTCAAGCATCCTGACACTCAGAGGGGCGATTGCACGAGTTGCTTAACAAGGTCTAATGCTGCCCTGCAGAGAGCACAAACCCATGATTAGACCTGCTTTCCATTTGCTTACTATTCAACTAAGCCCAAAATTCAGTAACGCAAAAGAATGTTTTTTGCAATAACTAAAATGGCAGTAGTCACTTTGAGAATTCAATAACATATACTCAAAAACAGAAAAACTAAAGTAGATGGGCTTTATATAAAAAATAATCTGATTAATATTATTTTAATGCCTTAAGGAATAAGAAGAGTGTGCTTTAAATAGCATAAGCAAAATTAAACCATTACTTTTCTGAGTCTATTGCAAACTGTTTTTCTTAAACCAACCCTATCTGCATGTGCATATTTTC